>NC_089819.1:38875721-39175721 GCF_029633855.1 Hoplias malabaricus | reverse complement strand
ATCCCCGTTTCAGTGGAAAATCAAAGTTCAAAATGCTGTGTAGTCCAGGACTAGGCTTAAGCCCTGTCTGGAAAACCACCCCATTGTGTATTTTATATGAGTCGTGCTGCAAGCTGTATTGCTTTGCTTAAGGATGAGGGAATGACGCCTTGTCCAGCTTTTTTCTGATGAGTCTATGTTTACTTTTTTTTTTTTTAAACAGAAAACCTGGACTCAATTCTCTTATAATGGAAAAAAGCCTCAGAAAAGCAGCTCTGCCAACGGGAAAATAAACACAAGCTCTGGAACAGACAGGTGAGCCACACCAACATCTGGAACTGCTGCCCTAATGTTGGAATAGACTACACTGAAGGGATGTTTTGCTCAAAAATATTCAAATTGCAACAGTTTTCCTCTTACCTCTGCTGGATTAGTCAAGATTATCAGTCAAGTGTTTGTTTCTGCTTGTTGCAGAATGTTTTTTCCATTGGTTTTGTACTGGAGCTTCAAAGTGTATATGGCTGAGAAATAATAGAAACAGGTTCACATAATTCAAGAGCTAAGTATTCCTCACTGCAGAAAAAGTAGTTCAGTGGTTATTTGGACCACATCCAGCTCCTCCCATTTTGTGATTTTATTGGTATAGAAGTCGTTTCTGCTTTATTTTCTTTATGGTAACTTCACTAGCTTCAGACTATGCTTTTAGTATCTCTGCAGTCATCTGTATTAATATCTGATTAATATATTGGTTTAAAAGTTTTGTATGTTTGATAAATATTTAAAAACCTAGCATAAGCCTATAAATGCTCTCCATTATGTATATGTAGTAACATTAATAGTGTCATTGAACATTAATTCTGAAACTTTGTACAAGTACAAACCGGATTCCAAAAAAGTTGGGACACTAAACAAATTGTGAATAAAAACTGAATGCAATGATTTGGAGGTGCCAACATCTAATATTTAATTCAGAATAGAACACAAATCACAGATCAAAAGTTTAAACTGAGAGAATGTATCATTTTAAGGGAAAAATATGTTGTTTCAAAATTTCATGGCATCAACAAATCCCAAAAAAGTTGGGACAAGGCTATTTTTTACCACTGTGTGGCATCCCCCCTTCTTCTTACAACACTCAACAGACGTCTGGGGACAGAGGAGACCAGTTTCTCAAGTTTAGAAATAGGAATGCTCTCCCATTCATGTCTAATACAGGCCTCTAACTGTTCAATCGTCTTGGGCCTTCTTTGTCACACCTTCCTCTTTATGATGTGCCAAATGTTCTCTATAGGTGAAAGATCTGGACTGCAGGCTGGTCATTTCAGTACCTGGATCCTTCTCCTACGTAGCCATGATGTTGTGATTGCTGCAGAATGTGGTCTGGCATTATCTTGTTGAAAAATGCAGGGTCTTCCCTGAAAGAGATCTAGATGGGAGCATATGTTGCTCTAGAACCTGCACATAGTTCTCTGCATTAATGGTGCCTTTCCAGACATGTGCCACAAGCACTCATGCAACCCCATACCATCAGTGATGCAGGCTTCTGAACGGAGCGTTGATAACAACTTGGGTTATCCTTGTCCTCTCTGGTTCGGATGACATGGCGTCCCAGTGTTCCATAAAGAACTTCAAATCGTGACTCATCTGACAACAGAACAGTCTTCCATTTTGCCACACTCCATTTTAAAAGACCCCTGGCCCAGTGCAAACGTCTGAGCTTGTGGAGCTTGCTTAGAAATGGCTTCCTCTTTGCACTGTAGAGTTTTAGCTGGCAACGGCGGATGGTACGGTGGATTGTGTTCACTGACAATGCTTTCTGGAAGTAATCCCGAGCCCATTCTGTTATTTCCTTGACAGTGGCATTCCTGTTTGAGGTGCAGTGACGTTTAAGGGCCCGGAGATCACGAGCATCCTGTAGAGTTTTACACAGAAATTGTTCCAGATTCTCTGAATCTTTTGATGAAGTTATGCACGGCTGATGATGATAACTTAAAAGTCTTTGCTATTTTACGCTGGGTAACACCATTCTGGTATTGCTGCACTATCTTTCTGCACAACAATGGTGGAATTGGTGATCCTCTTACCATCTTGGCTTCAGAGAGACACTGACACTCTGAGAAGCTCTTGTTATACACAATCATGTTGTCAATTGACCTAATTAGTGTTAATTGGTCTTCCAGCTGTTCGATGCTCAATTTCCTTTTTCCAGCCACTTATTGCTACTTGTCCCAACTTTTTTGTGATTTGTTGACACTGCGAAATTTTGAATCAACATATTTTTCCTTTAAAATGTTACATTCACTCAGATTAAACTTTTGATCTGTCATCTATATAAAATATTGACATTTGCCATCTCCACATCATTGCATTCTGTTTTTATTCACAATTTGTTTAGTGTCCCAACTCTTTTGGATTCCGATTTGTAATCCTCACTGTAGAACCAGCAATAATGAACTGAAACAGGTGAATATGGTGGAAGGAGTAGTTTCAAAACAATTAAATCATGCTCGGGAGAAGACCGCACTTTGGTCTTCTCATTCTGCAGCAAGGACATTCTGAGGATTTTTGCTTAAAACTAAGATTAATTCTAGACAAATAATTATTCCCAGTGTTGAGTCTCTATTGATATCAGGTTTAGGGTGTTCTGTTTTTTTTACAGCTTTGTTCACATATACAGGGTAACCCAGAAATTTACTCGGAGGAGCTGTATGTGTTTAAACACAAACACTCATAACATCTGTCCCAGATTTTATGTGGACTTTATATCACTAGTCCCCTAGTAAAGACCTAGTAATGTTCGTGTGAGCACATGTATGAACAGAGTTTCTAGTGCTTCAAAGAATCGTCCTGTATCTCCTGCAAACTCTGTACAGGCGCTGCTCCATACCTGAAGCATGCAGAACATTTCCTGCTGTGAGAACGGGTTTGAAACAGAAAATCTCCCTCTGTGTGTGAAAAGACCACCTGCAAGCCCCTTTTATCAACCCGAAGGGAACAGGGCATTGGCAAACCATCAATTATGTATAAATTCGTTTATTCTTTTACGTGATTAATAAAATGGTGCTGTACAAGTTCTCAGTCAGTCCAGACAGCCTTTTTTAATATTTTGAACAAACCTGCTCTCTGGTCTTCTGGCTTTTTCAGTCAATTTCAGTCAATTTGCCAGATTTGTGTAATGTTAAAGAGAAGACCTTTACAGATTTATTTTATAGGGACAGGTGAGATGATTTTCAGTATTGTAAAATACAGAGCAGAAAATGAAAGGCTTGTGGATCACAAAAATATCTCCATACATGATTAAGGTTTTTTAACATAAATGGTCTGAGTAACTTTCTACATCTGTCCAAACCTCCAGTAAAACATGGTAATTTTAAGCCCAAATTGGCTGCTGCTCATGGTGAATTGCATTTAAGCCACAGTGATGTACAGAGCTTGAAGGGGTGTGTGGCAAAATATGTCCCAAATTTACTCTCAGTACTTAGCTCCCTTGGACAGTTGTATCTCTTTTGCTCACCCTTTGACAGCATCATCAAAGTGCACATTTCAAGGCCTTGGGGCTAAGTGCAGTTATTGGGACAAGAGAGTTGACGTTAAGTCTGAAAACAGCCACCAGATGGAGCACTTGATTTGTTTTAAGTATAGCCCATTTAAAATGAAGTTTTGTTGGAGTATATTGAGTTTACTAGCCACAGACCAGTGGTGAATGACATAATGACACATGATGAATTTTCCTTGTGTTATATTTGCAGTTTTGAGTGCAGTATGTTCTCTGCCATTTGTTATGTAAAGTGTGACATCACCTAAATGAATAAATCATTGTGTGTGTGTTTCAGCTCTATGCTGTCAACTCTGGAAAAGTCAGAGGTCAGAAACGTTGCCAAGGTGAACGGGACACTTGTTAGAGCAGGTGGAACCTCTAACTCCAGGCCACTGGCTCGGACCCCTGCTGCTGACAACACGTCCATCTCAGATCAAAACAGGTGAGAGATTTAGGTTGAGACTGAATGGAATTTGTAAAGAGAAGAAAACATGAAGAAATGGAATAAACAGAGAATTACTCAAAATAAAACGTTCTTTCAGAAGAGCAGCAAAACAACAGGTGTGTGTGTGTGTGTGTTACACTGTGTTTACATTACTACAAACCAAATTTTCAATGTGTTCAGTGGAGCAGTGGAAAAATTCTATCATTACTAGCATGCTTTAATGGACGGCAGAGGGTTAATAAGTGTTTATTAATAATATTTATAATAATAATATTTATTTATATTGCACTTTTCATTTAGAGTTCATAATCTCAAGAAGCTCACATAAACATTAGAAATTTAAAACAACCATATACATGTCACAACCATGTGCGGTACTGTGGCTTGATGCTTAGCACGTTTGCCTCCCAGCGCTGGGATCTTGAGTTCAAGTCCCATCTGGGTGGAGTTTCCATGTTCTCCCCGTGTATGCATGTGTTTCCTCCGGGGTCTCCGGTTTCCTCCCACAGTCCAAAAACATGGAGGGTAGGTAAATTGGCTTCTGTAATAACTGTCCTGCTGTGTGACTGAATGAGTGTGTATGTGAATTAATGTCTGTATGTGTGAGTGAATTTGTGTGTGCCTGGATATGGATTGGCACTCTGTCCAGTGTGAAACTCTAGTGCCCGATGCAGTTCTGCAGGTGGACAGTCGTTCCTGGTTGAGAGTATGTTGTGTGCTTGTCGGATTGCGTGTAGAATGGAATGGTGTTCTGTGCAGTGTTGATTATCAAGTGTCCTTGGGTATCTAGAAAGGCGCCATATAAGTGTAGCGATAAATAAATAAACAAATAAAACCTAAAAGTAAAAAGCCTTATAAATATGACAGATCAATTTTAGCTCAATTTTTTAATTTAACAAAGAACAAAGTTATATATTGATAAATCAAATAAATACAGCAATTAATATTAATACAGATACATAATGCTGAAGTTGCTGAAGATGTTTTAATTAATATTTTTTTTAAGGGCAACATGTTAATGCAGCATCAGGGAATATATATATTTGGTGTAAAAAAGTGTGACCATATGTATATTTGTTCAAATGACCATTATATATTATTGAATAGCAAGTTCAGACACTTACAGCAGTGGTGTCTGTGTGTGTTACAGATGGAGGCCCAAGAGAGCATCAGACACTTTGTGTCAGCAGGGCAAGGACACTCCTGCCATTAAGAAGCTAAAAGGTAAGTACTAATTATTCACCAGTCCTCTTTACAATAAGTGTGGAAACCCTACATTATTTTCCAAAAGGCAGCAAAAAATTTGTTTGTAAGTGATTACTATTTGGCATTTGCAAAGGGCAGATGTAGATGAAGGATCGAACTGCATTGTAGTCCCTGAGTGAAGCAGTTTATGTTCTCTATATCGGGTTTCTCACGTGCGAGTAACCATGTTTGCAATAGTGTTGGTATAGAATCACTGACATAATCACATACATCATTACTCTCAGGATGACAATACTTATTCAGTATTCAGACAGCGCCTTCAAAACATTAACAAAATTAATTGGGAAAAAGTGTCTGCTGTTCTGTTATTCTCCAATTTGAACTGGTCCTGTGATATATAAATAAATCCTTATTTTAATATGGGTTTAAAAATGTTTCTTCTTTGAGAATTTTGTTCCTCTGTTTTGGTGTTTTAATTCTCATTCTGAGTCTTAGTTCCTTTCCATTTTAATCCTGGTTTATCTTCTATTGAGACTTGTTTTCTGTCATTTTCTGCCTTGGTTCCTCTGTTTTTGAGTCTTGGATCCTCTTTTCAGGAGTCTCTTGTTCTTGCTCACATAGAACTAGAATGCAGGTTTCTTTTAAAGCTAATTTTTGCCAGTGCCACTGTAAAATCACAGTACATGATAAAATATGATTAAGTTTTAGTTTCAATGTCTGCTATGCTTCACTTATAGTTGGAGGGGAAAAGAAAATAAAGATATTTCACATTTATGGTGTTAATGTTTCCATGTTTTCTCCAACCATACTTAACGCACTTTAGTGTAATTAATAATGACGTACATAGTCAGTGGAAGCCTAAGGTTGGCCTACAAATCTGCCATGAATTAGCAAGGACCTAATGAGGGGGAAAAAATGTACCTATTAATCTCTCTCTCTCTCTTGCTCTCTCTATCTTTTTGTATGCTCTACATTTTGCTGGAAAACTGTTGAATTTTCCTGGCCGTGCAGCACTGATAAAGGCACAAATCTTAACTTTTTCAGCTTTATGGACCTGTTAAACAAATCTTGCTGTTTTCATAATAAAGTTATATCTTTTTTTCTCTCCCTTTGTCTCTCTGGCAGTATTTAAATAATCTTCTCCAGAAGTACCTGAATGTCAGTGGATAGATATTTACTGATGTATTATTCATAGAATAGGGACCTAGAACTGGTTAAGTTAAACTAGCAGTCAGTATTTCTCAAAATATTCTCCTTCATGTTATGAAACTTTTTAATATACTGATATAATAAACTTTATGCTGATATTCTGAACTATGGCCTCCATATGGGAGGCCTGTTCTATGGAACAGAAACTGGTTTGTTCAGGAACTCGTGAATTAAACTTTATAGGAAAAACAAACATAAACACTTATATTCAAAGTATAATTTGCTAACTTTGGTGGTATAATGAAACTTCTGACTGCTTTTTTCCCTCTTTGCAGGATCTGGTCTTGCAGAGACATGGAAAGCTTGGAGGATGGGGAGTGAGGAAGATGAAGATGGAGATGTAGACAGAGACAAACATATTTCTCCAGTAAAAGAAGAGAAAAGATCATCCTCTGCTGCAGTGAAACAGCAAGCATCAAACAGAAGCCTTACATCCGTACCTCCAAAAGTGATACATTCTATTTATAGTGTTCTTGAATGCCTTAGATTACTACAATACTGTGGCTGAAGAAGTTATGGGCTTGAACTCGGCTGATGGTTTTTAGCTTGTGCCAATGAGTTAAATTCTTAGAATAATAAATCGCACTGAGTGGTTTTACACCTGTAGTTCTTCTGCTTTGGTCAGAATCAGGTAAAGAGTTTGTAAACTTGGGCTCCTGTGTTATGGACTAGTGCATATGTCTGTTCTATTTCTACGATGAGGAGCTACATTTGTCCATATCTATATTTAAATGCTCTGCTGCCTTCAATATGCAAAACCCAATGAGCTGCTTTTCTCAGATTTGCTGAGTACACCTGATAGTTGTGTCTGACTGGGGAGATTGGATCATGTTCTCACCTCAAACTACCTGCTCCAGAGTTTGAACAGAGACCATCTTTTCTCAAGGGTCTCAGTACAGTTTTTTTGATCCACAGCTGAGTGTGATTGCTGAGTGTGATCTGCCTCAACTAACCACATCAAGGGTGAAAATGAGTTAACCAGATTAAACCTACGTTCAATTAACAGTTTGAAATAACCCAAATCTGTTTTTGTTTTTTTGTTTTTTGCTCTAATGTGACACAAGTCTTATATTTTTAAGGCTCTGTGGACATGTCAAATGTGATTTTTTTCAAATCTGATTTGCGTTAATTTTGTATGTGGTCTTAGATCAGATACGAATATGAATGCATATTTATTTATTTATTGATTTTTTTTTGCCTGTATACATGCCCTTAATGTTGTGGTCCTCAGGTCCGGTCCATTTACATGTATGAATGTGAACCATCAGGACAGCCAAATCTGATCTGGGCAAAAATAAAATCTGAATTGACAAACGATTTGTTCTTCAAGTGATGCCTCAGAGCAGACAGATGCTCATGCTGTCATGCATCACAAGCACAATGCTAGCCAGTGCAGATGTCTGTTAATTGTATAATTTCCTCCTTACTAATATGATGAACTACCATATAAGCCTGTTTGAAACAGTATAGATATGTCAAAATTTGAAATAGATTTGATTTTATGTGTCAAACTACACATTTTACTTCCAAATGTCTCCCGTAGTTGGCTGTGGTAAATAAGTTTGGATGAAATGTGTTCTCAGTTATCTTTTCTCTGCTTTCCAAGGCTGTAGAGGTCAAGGGGAATGGAGAGAAAGCACGGACAACTTCTAACCACACCACAAATCAAGAAGAGCCAGAGAAGCTTGTAAAGACACCCGGAGTGAAAACTGCTCCTTCCTTGCTTGTCACAAAATCCAAAGATGATGGGTCCTGCTTCAGAGGGAGGCTAAGTCTAAGACACTCTTATAAAACCTACCAGAAACGAGCCAAGCCTAGCTCAACAGAACCCAGTATGTAGATTTTCCTCTTATTTCATTCTTTCTTTCCTTGTGTTACTCCTTACTATATATATATATATATATATATATATATAGTAGAGGTTGAATTTGTCCATTACTGGATGAAGTTACTTGTATATTGAGGCAATATATTACACCCTCTTGTCATAAAGGCTGGTATTGCTTTAATAATTTAGAAAAGATACATTGAGTAATAGAGATTAACAATATTGAATTTCTTTATTATTGAAGTTTCATGTGTTTGGAAAAAGGAGGAATTTGGAAGTGCTACACCTTATTTTGGAGCATTTGAAGTTTGAATCAATTCTGTTTGCTTAAGTTAACCTATTACTTTCCACACTTAAATACCTTGCTCTTATAACCCCATAATCCTGCTATTAGATTCATATTAAGTATTGGATAATAAGTATTAAGATGCCCTGGAAGATAAAGGGTTTAAAAACAGGATGGCTTTGGTCACATGAAGATATAGTCTCTAAGCTGAGAGTAGGTCAGGAGAACAGTGTGAAGTACTTCCTCTGGGGATGACGATGATCATGATGATTATAGTTTGGAGAGAAGAGGAAGAAAAACATCAAGTTAAACTTCTTGACCTGCTCAGGTTAGAATAGCCCTAGTAACCCTAGATTTTATTGTTCTAGATCCCGCATAAGACCATCTAGAAAGACGTTGTACCTGACCACCAGAACATGCAAATCAGCTGAAGTTTAGCGGGTCTGGGACTGGCCAGTAATTTAATGAGAGACCTACAAGGGCTCTTTTTTCTGCATTGCAGGGCAGAATGCTTCTGAGCATGGGTGGTAACTGTTCTGAGGGCATTTGCTTAGCCCTGTTTTACTTAGGGCCACAGAAATGTTCTGTGGGAAGGCTTAAATTGTGAAGGGATGTGCTAATTGGCTTTGTTTTTGCTGCTCAAACAGAAGTTATTCTACAACGCAGTAATTTTACAGTTAATTGAAAAGTAAAACCTCTCTATGTTTAAATTTTTTTTTTTTATTATATGATGTGTTAATAGCTATAAGATACCTTGACCACATGAGTACCCCTGTTGGCCACATATCTTGCAAGGGTCCACAGATGGGCAGCACCTTTTTTGCCGCTTTTGTTCATGGTATACACAGAGTGTAAAGAAGCATAATTGCATAATTATTACAAGATGCCACACATTCCTACTGCTGATTTACAAAAAGAAACTGTAAATGGGCCAAGAGGTGCAATACAGCACGGAACACTACAGAACAGACTAAAGAAGCGTTCAGCCCTGCAGTGGAAAAGAGCAAGGGTGGCTGCCCAAATAGGTACTGGTGAGGCCAACAGAGTGTGCAGTTCCTGTTGTCTGTCTGGATCCCAATTTTCAAGTACAGTGATGCGGACTTGGTACTGAAAAAATGATGCCGCACTTCCGATGAAACATAAAAGTTAGATCCTAGCTCTGAGATTATAAAACATCCCTAGGCATTTGCTTGAAAAGAGTCCGGGGGTTATCCCATTCTCCTGGCACAATCTGCCATTGTGGTCATCTCTAGAATTCCAATAATCCCCATAGTCAAATGGCTTATTCATTCCCTCTCCTCAGCCAAATAGCTGTCATTTGTTGTGGAGCAGATTGACTGCTGTTGCATCATCCAGGTGGATGCTGCACTTTGGTGTTGTTTTTAGGCTACTCTCAAATGTCCCAAAGAATGCAAAGGGATTTGAATGTCTAGAAAAGCACTGTATAAGACCAAACTATCACCATTATCAGCAAAGAGCAGGTATTATTTTGGCGGTAGATAATTTCTTCAGCATGGCATTGATACTGACATTGTAGATAATTTCTGTGTAAATCATAATAAATTAACTTAAGCGAATACAGAAAAACAGCCCTTACTGTGGGATTGGGTATTCCAAGTCAACACCAGTACTGAAAAAACAGAAGGAGGAGAAGGTAAAGGAATAAAGGTGGATTGAGAAGACAGAGAAAGAGTAGAGAGAGTGAGCAAATGGAAAAAAAGAAAGAAGACATGGATTAGCTGTGTCCCTGTATCTCTGTAAAATCTCAAAGTGCTGGCGGGTGCAGCCACTTAAACTCAGACTTTTTTTTTTGTATATATATATATATATATATATATATATATATATATATATATATATATATATATATCTGCCCTTTAATTAGCGGTTTCTTGAGGCCATTAGGGGGCAGTGTGATGATGCAGCTCCATGCTCCATTTCTAAGTTTCTAAAGGGGGAAAATGTAATTGTAATGGTTAAAAACAAATAATAATATGATAATAATACTCGTTCCCTTATTACTTATATTCATTCTCAGCAATGGCTGAATTTGGTTTGGTCAACTTTCATTGAGGTTATTTTGGTGTGACGGGGTTCATTGTAGAGATATGTGATGATTATAAGAATCAGGCTTCTCCATATCTACAACACAACAAATGTAACGGGAACACACCAGTGCACCTGCATGTGTCTTCTGAGTTTTATATTTAAATCTTGGTAATGGTAAAAAGGTTGCATTCAAAAAAACATTCAAGTAGATTTTAAAGGAATATATCTAGTTTCTTTTATTGCGTCTGTGAAAAGTTATGACTTGGAAATTTGGTAAATGGATAGAATTTTCTCTTAGGGGATATAAATATAACTACTTAACTTACTTGCATAACCTTTAGTGCATGTTTTGTAGTGATATGTATTTTTTACAGTTGTACTTTCCAGTGGGGATGAAGATGAAGGAACAAATGAGGGAAATGATGATGCAGGCAGCACAAGGGCTCAGCAGAATAAAAACCCTCAGGTGAATGCTTCAAACACTGGGTTTTAAAAATATTACTTTTTAAAGACATAAAACATGAAAAAACCCCTCATATTTACAGTGCATTAGTACATTGATTTGACGATCTGGATTGACTACAACAACTACAACAGACAAATTGTGAAGTGAAACAACCCAGTAAGATTTTATGTTGTTTGCCTAAGTAAGAAAGCATGGGATAAATCAAGCCATTCTGATTGTGTGCGGCACCCTATGTAGAGTGCAGAGATTATAGGATTGTCCCTTCTCCTCATCTGTGTCTCTGTAATCACACTGCTGGACCTGTGCTTATGTGAGAGAATGAAGATGAGGTTAAACAGAGCAAAACAAACACAATGAGCCTGGATAAATAAATATACACACAAAATATTGTGAATGTAATAACAGCAAATAAAGAGAAACAAGTAAATGGCAAAAACCAGAGCTTCTGCTTCTCACTCCTGTGCTCCTTGCACTGAACTGAGCTGTGGCTCTTTCTCTTTTAAAGAACAGGTGCTAAAGCCGGTCATTCTGAACAGGGCTGTTTAGACAGGGTGCACACTCTGCTGCGTTATTTGACCCTTGGGATACTTTAAACAAATTATGTTATAGAGGTGAAAACAAATGTGCATTGTGCATCACATATCACTGGGAAGGACAAAAAAGTAAAGTAGGTTGATTTATGCTTGTTTTTAACCAGAAATCAAGATTTGTGACAGATGAAGCAGAATATATATTCAGTGTAAATTTTGGTCATCATTACACAGTTAAACATCAGAAGTTTACTATGCATTTAGAGATAATGAAATATAAATGATAGAAACTGATTTGCAGTGCTTTTGGGAGCTTATAAATGTACAAACATGATTTTTTTAGGTAGAGGTTTACTCATAGAAAAACAACAACGCATGTCACTTGACCAGAAGCACCCCTACTGTTGTATGTGTGTGTAGGTGTTGATCGGACCAGTTCTGAACTGTTATTACGCTGTTTATTTGGACTTATCAAAGTCTTTTGTTAGGACTCATGAGCTCAGTGTGAGGTTTGTTTAAAGTAAAACAAGGCTTGTTGCCTAGTCACAGTTGGGGGTGCCTACCTGTGGTCAGTGATGAAGGATTAGGAGTGTGGGTGAAATGAGAAACAGATTTATGAAAGGAGGTGAGTACAGAAAAACAGAGAATAGAAAATGGTCAGGATGCTATAGTGTTACAGTTGCCTCATATTTGTGCATCTGCGAGTTACGATTTTTTTCCCCTCCCCCAAGGTTTACAGAAAAAAAAATTAAAGTATTTTAACCAAAAACTTTCTGGTTTTGAGTGGAATCTACATCACGTTGGTACAGATCAACACGTTAAGTCTTAAATATTTTTTGATTCATTATATTTAAAGCCAATATGCTTTTGATTAAAGATGAATATGCTTTGGCTCTTATGGCACATTCTAATGGAAGCTTTGGCAGCAACCACCAAACCCCAGTCTGCAGTTTCAGCACAGTTTTAGAGCTGGGGTTCACAACAGAAGGTTCCAATGGTGGGCTGCCCTGTAGTCTAGGACAGGATAATCAGACCAGGCTAATAATACCAGCACTTTTCACTGGAAGATGCAATGGGATTTTTTAAATAGTTGGATGTAGTGTTTGGGTCTAATTCTTTTCACTTAAAGCATCAGGAAAATATGTGATTTGCATGCAGCTGTACTTCTAAATGATAGTCACACATAAATGTTAGTTGTTTTTATCTTTGTTCTTAATGACTCTTTCTCGCTTTATCAGAAGACCAACCGAAATCAAAGTGGACCAGGTGAAGAGTCAGAGAAGACAGAAGCACCCTCTATTTTGGAACTGGCCTTCTCAACTCTGCACTTTGGCTCAGCATGCTTTCATTCCAATGGACCCATTGTGGTGCGTATTTTTTGTGTGTGTTTGTGTTACATGGATTTTCAAGGAAAAATATTCTTCAAGCAAGTGTTAAAGTATTTATCACAAAATAGCAATCTTTAAAATTAAATTGTTTAATCATTTTGAGGGAATTCTGTTGGTCCACTGTTTCACACAAAGCAAATTATATCCCCTTTACTCAAATGATATACAAATATAAAAATATATACTTTTTTGCTAGTATAATATGGAACTGGTTTTTACTGCTTAGGTGGTCAGCTATTCTTCCACACTTGCGCTCACACACACACAACCACAGAGGCGTTGGACACTCTGTTCTGTTTTGTAATGAGACGCACGTTTTTTCCAGTATTTTAATTGTCTGCAAAATTTAAACTGAACAGACATTGTGATGGAGGGAGAACAAGATGTAGAGAAAAACAGTTTGTTGACTTGTTCAAGTGAAAAAAAATCGAAAACATCCTGTACAGAGAACACACTAATGCTCATTGTAATGCACAATTACTTTTTAATGGCTGAATTGACCATACTATTATGCTATGCTATTGATTATCCTATAGAGTTATTATTTATTTTTATGTACTCAGCAAAGATATTTGGTAGTAAAATCTTTATGTATAATGTCATCATGAAATTAAAAAAAAAAAACATATATAACACACACATACACAGATCAGCCATATGAGTAAAACCATTTATATGGCCCGATTGTATGTTCGGTTTTTGTTTTTTTCAGCGTTTTAATGGTTAACTCTGCTAAAGATATAGCATTGTGTAGGGTGTTGGAGAAAGAAACAGAGAGGAAACTTTGGGGGTGGCAAAAAAACAAAACAACTAGAAAACACCCAGTGTGTTACACTCGCTGCGCTGTGCCAAAACATATTAAGCACTTAATCCACTACGAACACTAGGAGTGATGGAAATGTGAATGTTTCATGAATATCATAAACAGAACACTGAGCAGAACACTGATCAAAACACAGATCAAGGCCGACTGAAACATTGGGACACATTATTGTTAATCATCCTCATGTGTCTGTAAACACTTCAAGAGACAAAAACAAAGTGAATAGTTTTCTGTGTTTTTTCTTTTTTAAACCCTAACTTTAATAAGTGATTAGAGGCTTGTGCTTGTGCAGGCCAGTGTCCTGTGTTTGATTAAACTCTGTTAGCATGAGTTTAACGAGGAAAATGGTTGTCTAACAACACCTTAGTAGGTCAGTGTGTCACTCATAAGCAAATTAACATTGAAACTTTTCTACAGAACGTAAAACAAGTTCACATTTGGCATTCTCTATATATTTTTTGCAAATGACTCGCCACATGAAGCACACTGTGGTCACTGGCACTCTGTCTTCTTTGCTTAATGCAAGGACAAACATTTAATTTTGTTAGTGTCATATTTATTTTGCTGAGAAATTTTACCATGTGGTTTCCTTAACAAGACTAATTTAATTTCAAATGTAGACATTCTATCTTACTCTTTTCTCCTAGGCTATTGATGACATGTCCTGATAAAACCAGATGCCTTTCAAATTAAAAGCTCTGTAAACTTATAAAAGTAGCAGTAGTGGTGTTTTTTTTCATGAAGTAAAACAAAACCAATCCCAATTTCATTTTTAAGTATGGAAAAACATTGAGGATTTGTGCTCTTATCAGCTATCCAAAGTATTTTTGTCCACTTTTGCAGTTTACTTTGTCATACCGAACCAAAAACTACAGACCTCATGTCTAGAATTTGATATGACAAATTGGTACAGTTACTGGAGCCTTTTGTCGTTCACAAACCCAAGGAGAATTTGTACAGCTTCAAAATAAACTGGTGTAATTTTATGAGCTGCCATTCTGAGTCATATATAACAAATGTGATCCCTGCTTTTACAAAAGGCTAGTTTGTGCTGGAGGTCTGTCTAGCCAGTCAGCACTCTGCAAGGCTTACACATCATGTTTAGTCCCTACTCTTCCTGCTTGGAGCCACAAACAAGCAGGGACTAAAAATGACCTGGATCTAGGTACCAGCTCCAAATTTGCATAGTGGAAAAGCAAACATGCAGAGGAGATATTTGGAACCATGCATTGGAAACGCGCCATTTGTGTCAAGTCAAGGCTGAAAAGCTCAACTGAATGTCTATGACCTTCGATCCCTTGAACACCACTGCAATAAAAAAACAATTACTCTGTGATTAATATTGCTGTATGAGCTCTTAGACATATTCTGTCAGAATATGCATTTTTTAAATTGCATACAGAAGTGCTTACTATGTATAGTAGAAATGTTGGGGTGGCTGCGTAAAACTCCTACCACAAAATACTGAGAAGCTTCTATTAGTTGTTTTTATGGACAAAACAATAAACCCACTCTAAGTATGTAAAAACTTCAGTAGGTTAAGTTTCATACTGAAGCTGCCTTCTCATTTGGATGGTTATTTACTGCCTTCTCAATTTATTACATCCTGCACTAAGGATGATGATGATAATTATGTTTTTCCTGCCTGTCTCCTCTTACAGATTACAAATGAGAGTATCTCAATACCATTGAAAGGTAAGAAACTTGGAAGAAAGCGAGACAGAGAGGAAGGTATGTACCTTGGATAGAATGAAATTGATTAAAGGGAGAGAGCTGTGGATGTTTGTGGTCAGCTGGTTCCAATGTTCACTAAACATTTTAAAGCCACGGTGTTTATGGAGCCATGATGTTCTCGTCTAGGAGGCGTGTTCATGGGGTTACAGAGGTTGAGTTTTGGAAACATGTGCCTGGATGATGTGTGATTGGGAAAAGAAGAACAATCTGTTTGGCCTCTGATATATCTGGAGTAATGTATGCTCCTTAGGCCTACACAAGACATTTCATGCTCTTTCAGTAGTGTTCTAGCAAAATATCCCACAAGGCACCATGATGGTGTTATTGGGAGTAATACTTAACAGTATCTAAGGTCTGACAAATACTGGTTAAAAATACTACTTAAGTTTATTACCATTAAATGGTTAAACCCACAGCCCCCAGTAATATTGAGTCCCAAGTCTCCAATGTGAAAGCCTCCAACCAATCACTGAAGGCTTCATTGTGTGCAGAGAGCTTCCTGACCAATTATAGATGGCTTTTGGATAATTGGGAGGAATCAAAATGCTCACATGCTCTACCTAACCTTAATTATTTTGTTTAAAATTTGCTTTTGTTAAACTTGTGGTGGGGTATATTATAAAACCATCCACAAGATAAAATCATGCATTCATTGTGTAAAGAACACTGCAGTTTACATAATGTGGCACCAACTTCGACACTAGCAAATGTTTGCACACCTCCATATACATGTATATGATTGCTTTATAATTGTATTCTGTGTTTTACTTCCACTGTTTAGAAAATATACTATCCTCTCTCTGTCTCTCTCGTGTGTATGTCTTATGTTAAGAAGGCTCAGCTTAAACCTCTATTTATGTCTGTGACACAGAGGTGAACCACAGGGCTTATTTGCATGTCTGCAGTCCCCGTGCCCAGAGTGGTGTGTATGTGTGGGACAAAGAGGTTAATGGAATGTTCTAAGGATTTTAATTACAAATGTTACAGATGTTTCAAGAATAAGGAGTCAGTTGTTCATGTGGATCCAGAATATATATTGTTTTTATTAGTTTTTTTATCGTTTTAATTAGAATTAGAGAATAATTTAGACTTTTTTGTAATGTCCTGTGTTTTGAAAAATGGAATTAAATAAGGTGTGTGTTTTTAATGCAACATATATGACCCTGCCAAAAAATAATTTTTATAATTATATTTTTTCTTTCATTTTATGGTATCTTTCACATTTCATTATAATTATTTAACACAAATTGGAAAAATATACTGCAAAAATGCCAGAGAAAATGTTTAAATAATCAATTTTCTTGAATTGGTTCAACTGAGTTGATACAAAGAACCAGCAAAAAATATATAAATTGTTTATGAATCACAAAGTGGTTAAACTTCACTATGCTTGATCTATGAGGTCTGCAGAAAAGTTAATGATTAAACTCACTATGACAACTCTGCATGTTTAACCTTACTATGCCCACTCCCCTTTCTCAGTGGAGTGATTAAACGTTGCTATGCTTGGCAAAATCCTTTACTAGGCTGGCCTTCTCAAATATTTTCTCTCTCTCTCTCTCTCTCTCTCTCTCTCTCTCTCTCTCTCTCTTTCTCTCTCTCTAGCCGATGACGGTGTTGTAGTGGTTGCTGTGGTACCCTCTGAGCTCCATGGTTATGGTGTATGGGATGGGGCTTTAGCAAATGATGGAGTTCTGCTGTCTGTCTCTCGGCAACCTTCACCTTCCCTCCTCTTCCTCAGCCTTTCAGATGCTCAGACAAGACTACTGCACACAGAACTCTCATGTATACACCCCCCACACATATCAGGTGAGCTTCTGTCTGAAACACATCTCAGAACAGGTTTGACTCTGTGGGAGGGCTCACACTGTGTTTTTTAGAAACTGGCTGTATTTTCAATACAATCCCAAACATATTCAGGGATGCTGAGGGGGTTTCAGTCAGTTGGTTAGAGAACACCACTAGCCTCTTTGCTTATTCTTTTTTGAATTCCTTTTCTCAGTGCAGTCATGTTAAGATCTACACATATTAAGCCCCATAGCACTGTGTTACCTGCTCACAGTGGATGGTCATAAACCTGTGAATTAATATATTTTTAAGACCTGAAGATTGATTTCACCAAGATGTAAGATTTAACTGCTGTTTATCTGATGGTGACAGTCTTGGTGCAACACCAGGTTTACATGGCTGGTAATGTTCCTCTCCATCAACTCTCTAGGTCAACCTTGTCAGTTTGTGTTGGTGACGTTGGCCACTCAGTTGGACGAGCTGCGGGTGGCTCAGTTGGCTTCTCTGATGGATGTGATTGGTCTTCGTTATGGACTATCGTTTTTGGCTGTTCCTCTGTCATGGTCTGAAGGGCTGAATCTTCTCCACTGTCACCCTCAAGGAGGTCAACTTCTAACTCTGCTCGGTCAGGGAGATAGTTTGGATGGCCAGTCTACTGAGCGAGAGAGGACCAATGAGGTAATATATTTATTACATGGAACAGCCACTGACATTTTAAAAGCTTTCATAAATTAATCCTTGTGCTGTTGGTTAACAATTTCTTGCCAGTGACAGAGATAACTGTGATTGTTGGAGTGGCAAAACTTGAGAGGAGGGCAAGTAATAGTACATTGCAGAGCTCACTATAAAGTACTTTGTCACTTAAGTCAATGTTTTTCACTGAATATTTCGTATAAATTGAGTGTTCAATTATATTCCTTATACTCAACAGTGAGGACTGATCTGAAAGTAAAAATAAGATCTGTGATCGAAAAAAGATATGAAACTAAAAAAAAAATCTGAATATGAAAACATAAATATGCAACTGAAAAATATAAGACTTCAAGTGAAAAATTATTTTTTTAAAATCTAGTATTGAAGCAAAATTCTTTTTAAACTGAAAAATGTCATCCTACGCTTATTTTAATTGTGAATACAGTGTTGTATTTTTCAAAGTTCAATCTCAAGATTTGAACTTTCAGTTTCAGTTTTTTTTTCTCAAATGAACAAAACTTTTGACCATAATTTAGCTCCATATCAATGTAGCTACTTCATTGGCAAGTCATATGCTTTTTATTTGTTAACTTTGTTCATCTGCTAAAGGACAGCTCTGAATTCTTGCTGAATACATTTGTAAAGTCAATTGCAAAAAGCTCTTCTTTCTTCTAGATGTTTGTTTTTGCTGCATTCACACAGTGCTGATGCTGCCACTAAGTCTGTCTTTCTGCCACTCTGTGGACATAACTGCAGTGACACATGGCAGCTGTGACGTCACGCGCATAGCCTTATAAAAATGATTAAACCTAAAGTGTTATCAACAACACTATAACACTAAATTGAGGGTTGGGTTTCCCTCAGGGGGCGGCACGGTGGCACAGCAGGTAGTGTCGCAGTCACACAGCTCCAGGGACCTGGAGGTTGTGGGTTCGACTCCCGCTCCGGGTGACTGTCTGTGAGGAGTTTGGTGTGTTCTCCCTGTGTCCGCGTGGGTTTCCTTGCGGTCCAAAAACACATGTTGGTAGGTGGATTGGCGACTCAAAAGTGTCCGTAGGTGTGAGTGAATGTGTGAGTGTGTGTGTTGCCCTGTGAAGGACTGGCACCCCCTCCAGGGTGTATTCCCGCCTTGCACCCAATGATTCCAGGTAGGCTCTGGACCCACCGCGACCCTGAACTGGATAAGCGGTTACAGGTAATGGATGTATGGATGGTTTCCCTCAGATTGTGATGTGTGTTTTTGTCTGCAGTGATGTAACACTTATCTGCATACATCTGTTAGTGTGTATCGTGGTTTAAGTGCAAGTTCTAGGTTGTACGTCATGTCTTTCTGTTTTCTATTTTTTCTCTGTTTGTCTTGGTGAAAGTGAAAGTACGACATCTCTCATTCTCTTTGTCTTTCTAACTGTTTGTTCTTTAGCTCTTGTTTTCTTCTTTTCATTCGGTCTTTACTTTGGCTCAAGCAGTTCCAGGATGAACAATCTGATTCCTTCCCCCTCTTTCAGTCTCTTGTCTTGCCACTACCTATTTCTTTCTTTCTTTCTTTCTTTCTTTCTTTCTTTCTTTCTTTCTTTCTCTCTCTCTCTCTCTCTCTCTCTCTCTCTCTCTCACTTTCTGATGACCCTCTTCTGTCCTCTTCAAGTTCTCTTCTGGAACTTGGATGCTTTACTGATATAGAGATAAAGAGAGATAGGTATAAGTGTTGCAGTTGATCTGATCTGATTGATTTACAGCACACTCCAGCTGATATCAGACCTTGTCAATCAGAAGGGGTTAAAAAGGCCAGTGAAGGGATGAACACAAGACATTCATCACTGCGCAGTCATTCCAGACAACAAACCCAGCCACGAAGGTAAACAAAAACACACACACAAAAAACCCAATGCACACACCCTGCTTTTACTTGGTGTATTATTGCCAAAGCATCCTTGTGAGTCAGTGAGACAAGATATATAGTTTGTATGATACCAACATTTGCATAAAAGCATATTTTTTTTCTATTTCTTCTGTGAGAGGGATTACATTTTTTTCACTTGGAAAATCAGCAAGCTTCATTAGAATAGGGACTTAAACCTTTGGCAGGCAACATACACACACACATTCCAGATGATGTGGATCAGCTCTTTTACAGTAAGAGAGAGTGTCTAGTCTCTGTTTTCATTTCAGTTTGTATTAAGTATAATTATATAAATATAATCCTTGACCAGATTTCTCAATAAAGCCTAGTTTGAATTGAGCTAGTTCGAAACTCTGTTTGATGACAGTGATTACTGTATAAGCTGACTCAACTCGTTCATGCTTTGGTTGGAGCTGAAGTTCTGGCCCTTGGAGAAAATATTTCCATGTCACAGCTCTAGAACTTTCCATGAGACATTTATTTTTTTTATATTTATAAGTTTCCACTGAAGTTTTGAAGTCTGGATTTGACTTGTAAACCTATATTAGCATGTTATTGAATGTTAAATGGGAAATTTATTGTCAGACAAGTTGTCTGAAAAGAAACAGTCCCAGGATACAAAGTGTTTTTGATGGATCTTTCGGATCTTTTGTGTGTGACTCTTTTATTAGGGCTGCAAATTTGGTTTAGGAATCATTATTCCAATATTGGCTTTTCCCAGTGCTTACAGTTTATGGCCAATTTTGTAAATGTGTTTATAAGTAGTTTTCACCTTTCTTCTTATTTAACAAATTCCTCTCTTTTTGGGATGGCTTTACTACAAGAGGTCACAGCATTTCTATTAGAATTTGATTGAAGCCCTTATAACATTAGTGGGGTCAGTTACTGATGTTGTGTTATGGTGATGTAGTTATGGATCACAAGCTCCAGCTCATCTCAGAGAAAGTGTGTGGAGCGCCTTCACTACAGAGAACAGAGTTCCAATGCTACACAGCCCATACCCCCGTCTGGTGGACTCAGAATTGGTTTTGGACTTTAGAGCTTTGCCCAAGGACCTGCTATCATTCAAGCATTTGAATTAATCAAATATCAAACATAGATTTAAAAAAGATTACTTATTAGTATTATTCACCTTAACAGAGGGCGGCACGGTGGCGCAGCAGGTAGTGTCGCAGTCACACAGCTCCAGGGGCCTGGAGGTTGTGGGTTCGATTCCCGCTCCGGGTGACTGTCTGTGAGGAGTTGGTGTGTTCTCCCCGTGTCCACGTGGGTTTCCTCCGGAGTTGGTGTGTTCTACCCGTGTCCGCGTGGGTTTCCTCCGGAGTTGGTGTGTTGTTCCTGTGTCCGCGTGGGTTTCTTCCGTAGTTGGTGTGTTCTCCCCGTGTCCGCGTGGGTTTCCTCCGGAGTTGGTGTGTTGTTCCTGTGTCCGCGTGGGTTTCTTCCGTAGTTGGTGTGTTCTCCCCGTGTTTACATGGGTTTCCTCCGGGTGTTCCGGTTTCCTCCCACGGTCCAAAAACAAACGTTGGTAGGTGGATTGGCGACTCAAAAAATTGTCCGTGTGTCCGTCCGTGTGTCCGTCCGTGTGTGTGTCCGTGTGTGTGTCCGTGTGTGTCCGTGTGTGTGTGAGTGTGTGTGTGGCTCGGTCGGTCGGTGAAGGACTGGCGCCCCCTCCAGGGTGTATTCCTGCCTTGCGCCCAATGATTCCAGGTAGGCTCTGGACCCACCGCGACCCTGAACTGGATAAGCGGTTACAGAAAATGAATGAATGAAATGAACTGCAATATTTTCGAGAGCAGTATTTTAGAATGTTCTAACAATATTAAATAATGTAATGAATAAATAAATAAAAGGAGAATTAATTAACTCATTTATTTAATTATTAAATTTTGAAATAAAGCTTAAATAATTGTATGTAATTTATTTAATCATTATTTAAATGTGCATTATAAATATTTGATTAATTGTATTATTTAAATCATTTAAATTATTTAACTGTTTATATATGTTAAACACATATGTTTATTTAATGTGCCTTGCAGTTTTGCACTATGAAATAATTAAATCTGTCAACGTCATCCATCAGTGGGCAGGCCTAACTCCAATCCAGTCAGATCAATAGCCTGCAATTGGCTAATGATAGGATCTACGTAAAATCTAGCCAATCAATCTGACTGGATCGGAGTTAGGCCTGCCCACTGACAGATAATGGATAATGTTGACAGATTTAATTATTTCATAGTGCAAGGAGCATGAAATAAATATGTAAATAGTTAAATAATAAATGTATAGATTTAAATAATACAAATAATAAAATATATAAAATACATGTGTAAATAAGGATTAAATAAATCCCACAAAATTATTTAAGCTTTATTTTAAAATTTAATAATTAAAAGAGTGAATTAATTAGTTCTGCTTTTATTTATTTATTTATCCATTTAATTATAAAATAATGTCAGAAAAAACCCTCCATATTTTTTCCTGTATTTAATTTTTAATGAATAAATAAATTATAATATAATAAATAAATAAATATATATTTTTTAAACAGATTGATCCAGTACCCTCCACCTCCTTCCAAAGGTGGCATCACTGTGACAACAGAGGACCTGGAGTGCCTTAGGGACGGAGAGTTTCTGAATGACGTTATCATAGACTTCTACCTCAAGTGAGTATGTTTTCTCTGTGAGGTAATTGGAGATAAACAGAAGTAAATGTAGGTGAGTGTAGCTAAATGGAGGTGAGTAGGGACTTGTGATGAATTGAGGTGGGATACATTTAAATGGTGGTGATTGGAGGTGAATGGGTATGAGAGGGGCTTGAGTGGTGTAGTGGATGTTGGTCATACACCCCGATACATATACATATAATTTTATAATTTGTTTTATAGCCTTGACCTTATTCAAACTCCTCCAACCTCTGATATTTGACTTAATGATATTAATTAAGATTTATAATTGGTTTAAGCAATTAAAACATTAATAATTAGTTTGAGAATGAATAATAATCATGCTAAATGAGTTCTTCAGGATTTTCAGAAATTCTAATGAATAAATTGCCAACACTGTGACTTCAAATAATGAGAGTTTTATTAATAAAAAGAAGATATTTAGTTAACATAGCACAACCTTGTAATCTCACGGTGTCCGGCAGGGGGAACTGATTTTGACCTTAAGGTGAGCTAGGCACTTCTAACTTGTGACTAAATTGTTGCTAACTAAGGTTAATAAATGGTAAATTATAAAGAGGGTTTGTTTGGACATCAGCTACTGAAAAGGTGTTAAATACGCTAGCTTACTCGTTCGCCGTTTCACCGAGCCGTCGCGTCCTGTTGTTTAATCTCCGTGTCCCGGGGTGTTCTCGTCGTTCCCACGTGGTGAGAAGCAGGCCCGCTTATGGAGGATCTCTTTACAGTCGATTTGAAGACCCTCGATTCCGAGCTGAGCTGCGTTGATCGAGATTTCCCTTCTTCGGTTTTTCACAGGCGTGGCTGGTTTTCCACCGTAGTGGAAAGGCTTTTTCAGAGTATTAGCTAGTCTCGTTGTTCAGCTTTCCAGGATTGATGTCTTCAGGAATCAGCTTATAACGTTAATATATCTGTTATCGATTACTCAAACGGTTGATACCTTACTTTGGCCACAAATAAGTTTCACCCGCCTTGATCATTCGTGAGATCACACTTCGATAGGTAATAAACATAAACAAGATTAAAGGAAAAGAAAGATATTCAAATTACTCGACGTATTAGTAAAACTTCATACTCTTAGCTAATTTCGAGACGTCTCTCGTAAGCTTTTCTGAAGTCTGAGAGGTTTTTCTTTGTTTGTTGTCGGCGTCCTCTCTTTTCCAGTTCCTTTCGTGGTCCGTTACTTCTGCAGAGTCCTCGCGACTCTTCAAACTTCGAACTCCTTGTCTGTCTTGCTGTTTGGCCTTTTCAAGGCTGGCGCGGTCACGCCCTAATGGGAGGCGTCCTCTTTCTGATTGGACGCGAGTCCAGACTCACGTGACTCTCGTGAGGGAGAGAGAGAGAGAGAGAGAGTAGGAGGAGGGGGTTTTGACTCTGTGATTCATACATAAGGAATATGAGTTTCTCGTATCAAAATTCTTATACCTGTTATCAACCTATAACAATGAGTACATTGGACTATTAATATCAGACATTTACATAAGGTCCCATCTTGAGTACATTGTTCACGTCCAATTCGTGATGATACGCTGAAAAATAAAACATTAATCCATTTTCTCTCATTCAGAGACAAAACTGATCTTTGTAATAGAAACAATCGGCATTATACATCATTTCATTAGAAGGTAGGCATTCATCTGAGGGTACAGAAAGTGACATTCATACGTTCGTTTATACACAAATAACTCAGAGATCGACTATTTTCGCTATTGTCTTGCGGCGACTCCGGGCGAGGTGTAGTTCCGCCAGTGTCCATTTGGTGTCGTTGTTAATCCGTGTTTCAGCTGTTGGTTCACGGGAGTTCACTCGAGGTCACTTTGGTTTGAACATCTGTTGATCTCCGTGAAAGATAAGGATTAGACATTTAGGTGCCATTGTCATAAAAACGGGCCGTAAAAGCTCTCTTCTTTGTTTGAGGTTCCTGTCTCTTTAAGTTAGTTATCTCGACAGTTCCTGTTAGTTAAAAGAGAGAAGGGGGGTGTTGGGGCCATGTGTTACTTAAAAGGGTTCTTTTGATGTCTTTAGATTGGTTGTGTGTGTGGGGGCTGCTATGTTGCAGACGAAAAGTCTTCTGCAGACTGGAAAAGTTTTAATCCAAAACTTTTCATTTCTTGATTGTCCGATATTCATATTTGGCTCATACTCCACTACATTCCCCCCTTTCTTTTCAGTTTTATGGTTCGTCAGGGATCATGGAGCTGAAAAGAACTTTTGCTGTGGAGGAAGGTGAGGTCAGCAAGCATATTCAAACACATTTCCAGAGCTGATGTATTCCTATTAGTGTATGGGTGTATATGGAATGTGTATGTTTGCATGCTGAAGGGATCCTAATTATTTAGGGGCAGGTCTTGTTCAAACGCAACCTCGAGAGCTGATTCTTCGACATGGCCTTCGGCTTCATATCTAAAACTTGGGGGTTCACCTCTCTGGGCTCTCTTATGTCTAACGAATTTGACCATTTTATTAGACCAAGTTTCTAACCTGCTCTGGAGGGCTCGAGTGCGTTTGAAATAGAACCAAGCTATACCAAAGGTCAAAAGATATCCTAATCCTACCAGGGTAACTAGTAAGGTGTCCGGGGTGGACCATGCATAGGTGACAGGCTGAACTGGCCATAGGGGTTGAGACGACAGTTCTCTAAGAGTGTTATCTATGGGGGTCAGGTCAATGACTTGGGTTCCCTCATATTCTAGGCGAGTTAGGGTTTTAGTATCTAGCTCGATGGTGTGTTTGGAGAAGAACTCTGAGATTTCTATGTCGCTCTCATATTGGTCAGGGTTTAGGTGATACAGGGCCAGGTCTCCTACATGTAAGATTGCGTTTACGGGGACGTCTACCCAGAAGGTTTGGCTAGGAAGGAGTACCCTTTCTGAGGTGTCATGTTGATCATAGGTTAGTAGGGCCTCTCTAAAGGGGGTGTTAACCAACCAACGATTTCCAACAATTTCAGCTTGAGTACTGGTTACCAAACGTCGGGGCGTGACGACTACCGGGCATTGAGTATTACTCATCATAGGCTTAAGGCCACAGATCCCATTTGCGCTGTCACGAATGAAAGGTTTGCTAGGGCACAAGTAGTGAATGTCTTTAGTGAGTGTGCACATAAGCAAATTGGGTACCAGATATAGGTCAGGGTTATCGTCTTGGTATGCTACAAGAGATGTTGTTTTCACACGAACGTAGGCAGAATCTTGCCAGAAACCAACGTTGACAACATCTTTCAAACGGTATATGTTTTCAGGCGCCATTATGGGAAGGTTAATAATGAATGCTAATTCTCGGTCTTGAGGATTAACATAAATTGGGATGGCGCTACCTAAGGTATAGGCTAGGTGGGCCTGGAGATCAGTAACTACTTCTCGAGTTGCTGTGGATAAAATCTCTTGTACTAAGGATAGGGGCACCAAGTAGGGAGGGATTCTCCCCATGGCTAGGCTATCTACAGAGGAGCTGATTTCTTGTAGCATATCAGACAATAACATATTCACAAGCTGGATGTGGGCAAGGTCAAGTTGTACTACTGAGAGCATGGAGTTAACCGTCTGGAGCGTTTTGTTCAAAGCGACACTGTGAGCGTTGAGCACTACGACGGTGCCACGTAGGGTTTGCCCAATGGTTTGCAGGTGCTGCTGCTGTTTGTCTAATTGGGT
Source organism: Hoplias malabaricus (assembly GCF_029633855.1). Lineage (NCBI taxonomy): Eukaryota > Metazoa > Chordata > Actinopteri > Characiformes > Erythrinidae > Hoplias > Hoplias malabaricus. The sequence continues at coordinate 39,149,526 of NC_089819.1, read as the reverse complement.
TTTAATGTTCGGAATTTCCGCTTGCAATTCCCCTACTTGACGTTTAACAGTGGCTACATTGACGGCATTGACGGCGGACGTTCCGAGACTCAGTAGTGATCCCACAGTTGCAGCTGCCATTAACAATCCGCCTATGAAGCGTTTAGGTCGTTTATTAAAACCATTTAGTTCTGATTGCGTTACGGTAAACTTTTGTAACTGGCGGAGCATGTGAGTTACGTCGGCTTCAGCATGGCTGATAGCTTCCTCAGTCCATCTAACTCCATTCCGGCCAGTCTGCAGCGTGGTTATCGGTAGGTTTTTGCTACACGCTTCGGCGGGATTCAACCGTATAAATACTCTCTGGGTATGGAGGCGGCAATTAGTGATTAGCAGTCCCGGCTGGTCTTTCAGTATTATTCCTGAGTCAGGACCTGGTTCAATCACTTCAGGGAGCACGGCGGTTCCTAGGGAGCCGACGATCAGGAGAATGAGCAGCGGGGCCATCCTACCGGAAGAGATGCTCATGGTTAGATTTAGGGTATTTATGGCGAGTCGTTTAGACAAATTATAAGAAATTTTCACGATACCCCCCTTTTTGATAAAAATTTCCTAGGGTAAGCACTCTACAATAATTGACGATGAGGGACTAGGGTCTTGCACCCTGAGTGTCCTCAGTCTGGTTAGAAGCTCGTTGCCTGCTAAAGAGTGAGAGAAAAAGGGAAAAGGGATAGGAGAACTAAGGTGTGAGTAGAAGGTTATAGTTGTTTGTTAACTAACACCCTTCCTGCCTTTGGTTCTGTCGTTTATGATCTAACACAAGCGTTAGTATCCCCTACAAGTCCCATGGGGGTTGTGTGTGGTCGGATTTGGTTGCGGTGGACCCATTTGAATTCGGTACTGCCCCGAGCTTTGTTTATTTTGATCCTGTAAACAACGGGGGACAGTTTGTCTGTTATCTTATAGGGACCGGACCATCGGGGTAGGAATTTGCGGGCCAAATTCCCCCCTGTTTTTCGCGACCTTCCAACAGGTTGGACAAAGATGTAGTACCATACCTTGTCCCCTATTTGGAGTTCGTCGTGGGATGCTTTGTGATCATAGTACGCTTTGCGACCTTCTGCACTTCTTTCCAGTTTCTGCTGGGCAAAGGCGAAAGTAGCTTTGAGGTGTTTCTGTAGGTCCTCCATATACTGATGAGTGGTGTAGGCTACGGCTATGCTAGCTTCACCTGGCTGATATAACAGATGTAGAGGCAGAGTCATTTGTCTCCCTGTCATCAACTCAAAGGGTGAGACCCCGACCGCGTCGTGTGGGGTCGCCCGTATGGCCATCAGTACGAGGGGGAGTTTGATATCCCAGTCTCGTTGGTTTGCTGCTACGTACTTTTTCAGTATGCTAACAACAGTTCGGTTGGCTCGCTCTACCTGACCTGAGCTTTGAGGATGGTAGCTAATGTGAAGGCTGGTTTTTACTCCTAAGAGTTGCCAGAGCTGCTGCATGACCTCAGCTGTGAAATGTGTCCCTCTGTCAGAGTCGACACGGCTGGGTAGGCCAAACCGTGAGAAGACATGGTTCATCAGTAAGTATGCAGTGGTTAACGCTGTGTCATTCGGTGCGGGGAGGCATTCTACCCATTTAGTGAATGCACACGTGACTGTGAGGAAGTACTTGTTACCTCTTACTGTTCGAGTGAGTGGTCCAACCCAGTCTATCTGGAGGTTTGACCAAGGGAAGGATACTCCTTTCTTTTGCAAGGGGGCTCTATGAAGAGGATTCGAGGGTTGAAATTGGCAACATACCAGACAGCCTTTAATGTAGTCAGCCACATCTTTTACCATGTGGGGCCAATATGCCACCTGCTTGAGCGCATGGTGTGTTGCTTTGACCCCTTTGTGTCCCGCAGATGGGGAGTCATGGGCGTGCATCAGCATCACCCCCCTGTGGCACTGAGGAACCACGAACGTAGGTGAAGTGTGCGAGTCAGTGGCATGAACTAGCAAGCCTTTGACGACTTGGAGGGACGCTTTGGCGCCGTATAGGTCTTTAAGGCCTGGTATGGTGTCAAGGTCTTGTGCTGCGATGGGATTAGTAGATGGGTCAGAGACATGGCTAAGCATTTTAGAAATGGATGGGTCTCGAGCTTGGAGAGTAACTAAGTCAGCGTCCGAAAAAGCAGGGTTAATAGAGACAATGGTAGTTTTGGCATTGTCGGGCGACGCCTTTGTTACAGTTCGAGACCGTGTGACAGCTAGGACTTCGATGTCGGGTGGGTTTGGAAAAAGGGAGGGATCGAATGTCCACGATGTGCCTTCGCGGGCCCCTTGCTTGGCTAAGCTATCTGCTTGATCATTGAATTCTTTGTCATCTCCCGGGACTCGGGAGTGACCCTTCACTTTCTTCCAGTAGATCTGCAGGTCATGTGTGTCTACCAAGTGTTCGCATGCCGCGAAAAGCTCTTTGTGTTTAACTGGCTTTTTGTTTGACGTGGTGTAGTTGTTGGTTTTCCACAGTCTCAAGTGGCATGTGAAGCTTAGGCGCGCGTAGTTGGAGTCTGTGCAGATCACCAACGTTTTTATGCTTTTCTGGACTGCAGACTGGATTGTGATAAGAATTCCTGCTATTTCAGCATATTGGGAGGACTGAGCACCCAATTTGAAACTTAGGGGTTCGTGAGGCCATCCGTTTATTCCGATAATACCCACCCCTGCCATCAGGGTGTGTTCTCGGCGGAACGAACAACCATCTACATACGCAGTGACAAGGTCTTTGCATGTGTTAGGATCGAAATAGTGGTGGTTAGCCACGGTGGGTAAGAGGGTTTCTGGAGTTTGTGGCACTTGGGAAGGAATGTTTCCTTCGCATCGCCTGCAGGAAGCAAGGCCTGTGCCTAGGGGGCTCTTGTAGTTTTGCGCGTAACGCACCTCTAAGTCAAAGCTTTGGAGAGCCATTAGCCATGACGCTACTCGAGCGTTAGTTACTACACCCTCTCGAATTCGTTGGCTGTTTAGGAAAGTGACTGGTTGATGATGAGTTTCAACAATCACCTTCTGACCACCTAGGTAGTTGGAGAAATGTTTGACTGCCCACACTGTTGCTAGTAGTGCTTTTTCGCAGTCACTGTATTTGTTTTCGGCAGCCAGCATAGTTTTACTAGCATAGGCTATGACACGTTTGTCTCTATCGTGTAATTGATACAGACCGGAGCTGAGACAGTGGTTCGAGAACCCTACTTCTAGGTAGAATTCTTTGCTACTGTCAGGATAGGCAAGGCATGGGGCCGTGCACAGTTTCGATTTTAGTGCCTGCATGGCGTGTTCCTGGGCTTCGCCCCAGGTGAAAAGAGTGTCCTTTTTCAGGAGGTCATAAAGTGGACGAGCTAGGTCCGCATAGTTCTCTATGAATTGTCGTGAGTAGTTGCATACTCCTAAGAAACTGCGGAGTTCCTTAAGGTTGGTGGGTGCTGCGAGGTTTGTTACCCCTTGCACTCGACTCACTTGTGGTTCAACACCATCAGTGCTTACGAGCAGACCGACGTAATTCACTTTTGTTCTGCACCACTGACATTTGGAGAGTGATATTTTCGCACCTGCTGTTGTAAGCTGGTCAAGAACATGATCAATCTCGTCAATGTGTGCCTGTAGGGAGTGGTTACGCATGAGTATGTCGTCCACATATATGAGGGTGCCTCGCTCGCGGGCATCAGGGCATGCTTTGTTTAAGAAAATATTAAACTCCGCGGGTGAGTTGGCATATCCAAAAGGGCACCTAGTGAATGTGTACTGTCGGTTTGCGAAAGTGAAAGCGAGCTTGTGTTGGTCTTCTGCTTGCACCGGGATGGTCCAGAAGCCAGAGGCTACATCGATGGTGGAAAAGTATTTAGCGTTTCGGACCGAGGGAAGCTCTTGCTCCAATTGTGTCATCGGCCATCGAGACAAGGGAACCTGTTGATTTAGTTTCCGATAGTTGATGGTTAAGCGCCATTTACCATTTGGTTTTATGACGGGCCATAATGGTGCCGAGTACGTGCTGTTACAGGGTCGAATTATGCCCTTTTCCAGCAAGTCATCAATGATTTCTTGTACCGGTTCATAGGATGCTAACGGAATTTTGTATTGGCGGACAAACGTGGGTGGTGCTCCCGGACGAGTGGGAATACGTACTGAATGAATGTCAGTGAGACCACAGTCCGTTGAATCTTTGGAAAAAGATTTTTGATATTTAAGGAGCACTTCACAGAGTTTTTCACGTTCTTCTTTGCTTTGGAGGGCGTCGGCCTCCTTTAGAACTTGTTCGACTTGGATACGAAATTCGGAGTCAGATAGTTCTTTCGAAGTACGCGGCTTTGAAGTGTTTTCTCCCGCTTCGGGAAGAAGAGATGGTTCCCGGGAGGATTCCGGGGATGAATCTATGGAAAGGACCGTGATCGTCATTTGATTGTCGTCAGCGAGATCTATCCTGCAAATGGCATCATTACTCATGTCCAGAGCTGAGAAGAGAGCAACAGCTCGTGTCGGATGAGTGTAGAACACCTTTGATTCTGCATGATCAAGAAGCAGGGATTCAGGCATTGGTCCTATGATCGGAATTCGCAACTCGAAGTCATGGAATTTCGTACTGACTAACCAACCCAGAGGAGATGAGTGAGGGATCGTCAAGGGTTGAGTGGTTTCGTTCCGTACGAATAGATAGGTGGATCTTGCTCGCGTCTCCACCAAAGGTGTGGCTTCGAGGGTGAGGCCTAGTTCGAAGAACTGAGGTGACGGTTGGAAAAGTGCATGCGCGTGGCTTAAGTGTTGGCCAGGTCGCATGACTAAGCGGATGGGTACATTTGCTGCGTTCGCAGGTACCACAAGTGAACCTTGGTTAGTGACCTGACATACCTCGGGAATAGTTTGTCCTGAGCCTAGGTTGCTGAGATCGGAGGACCAGGTTTCCGTTGAAACATCAGTCAAAGACCACAGTACACTATTGAGGGTGTCTACGTGGACGTCGAGGCGCACCAAGAAGTCACTACCAATGTAAACGTCGTGCGGCAAGTTAGGGACGACTAAGAAATAATGGGTGATTACCCTTTTGTTCCACTGGACGGTTAAAGCGCAAATTCCATCAGTGGGTGACATTGCTTTTGATGCCAGGTTAAGAGGAAAGCGACAAGGACTGCTCACCAAAGGAATATTTGGTTGAGTGAGGCGCAGAGTGTTAAAGAGGGTTTGGCTTATGGCGGACTGGTCGGTCCATAGAGCCAGAACTGCATTGTCTACATGATAGTCCTGGATTGTGAGACCATTCACGATGGGAAGGCCTGGAGCGTCTGTTGTGGACGGCTGTGTGAAAGTGCATAGGAAGGTGTTCCGTTGTTCTAACATGGCACTAGGGGGCCAGGGAGAGACTGCTGTCTCTGGTGTGGCTGCCATGGGCTCAGTTTCCTCTTCCTCGAAGTGAGGGATCTGACTTGGTGGATCTCCTATTGATTCAGGCCGGATTTCGAGACGGCAACACTGAGCTTCCCGGTGGTGTGGGGTGCAGATGGGTAAAGGCTCACGCACTTGTGCCCAGATCTTTGACCTTTTGAAGTCAATCAGTGGTTCGAAGCGATTAAGGAGATCTTTGCCGATGAGGAAGGGAATTGTTTCGAGAGGAGACACATGGACTGGATGCACTAAGGTCATTGGTCCAATGGCTAAGTGTATTAGTGCCATAGACTGGATAGTGAGGCCTGCATGTGAATACGGCTGAATTTTAAGAGAACAGTTTTGGAGCTGTATCTCGCGATTTTCACGCCGCGCAATGGCTCGAACCTGGTGGAATAAGGCGGAAGACATGAGCGTGACATCTGATGCAGTGTCCAACAGGGCCTCATGTACTAGCCTTCTCTCCACAATGGTGGACAAGTAGAATTTGCGTGCAACCCCTTTCTCAGTTAAGTGTCCCATGAATTGTCGGACGGGTGTGTCGCCTTCAATGACTGAAGGGTCATTTGACGTTAAACCTTCTTTACCGTCTAACTGAACAACCAAAACAGCACTGGAGGGTGGTTGCAAGTCACCCCCCTGTATCATCGGGTTTTCAGTGTTTGTTTGGGTCACGAGGAGATTGCGCGGTGCGCTAGAAGACGGAGCTTCGCTTGTCACTTCTCCTACATAACTCTCTAACATTTCTGGGGTGTTAGAGGATGGCTTTGGGTTAGACCGCGAAGAGGTGATAGAAAGAACGTCAGGTTTTTTCTTTTTCTCTTTGCAAATCATTGCAAGCATTCGGCGGATGTCCTCTAACTCCTTAGAGCTGAGTTCCGTGCCTTTAAGCTTGTCTCTAGCGTGATTTTCTTTATTTTGATACCAGTATTTCTCTTTCTTTTCTCTATAGGAATCAGAAAGCTGGTTCGGAGCTGTTCGCTCATATCCCTTATGGGGGTGTGATGGTTTTCCACGGCCCGCACCGCGGTTTTCTACAGGGTAATAGTCACGACCATACCCAGCCCTGTCCCGAGGGTTCCAGAAATCTTTGTCATGATTTCTGTCTGGCCTGCGAGGAGGGTAGCGCTTGTATTGGTGTGAGGGCGGATGAGGTTTCGGGCCCTCACTGGTCCACGGAGTGGAGGAAGGGTTCAGGGCGGATCTTGGTGGATCGGCCTGGGTGGCGCCTTCTAACTCTAAATGTGGGGAACTGGAGTCGACATTGAAGACTTGGGGTGTTTCGGACCGCCTGTTGGGAATTTGTTGGGTTTTGAGGAAACCTCTGAGTGCTAAATCACGCAGCTGCCTGCTAGACAGGGTGCGAGGGCAAGCTGAGACTCCCAACTGGTGACTGGTGTGGGGATGGAGGTTTTGGATAAATAGTGATTTGAAATTTAACTCTTCCTCCATTCCGGAGTCATTTCTAGGTCCGAAGTACGCCTGTCTGAGTCGATTATAATATTGCTGAGGGGATTCCTGGCGTTGCTGTTTTATGTTCAAAGCAGCGGCCAGTCCGGTCTGTGACAGGTGATTGGAGAATTCTTCCTCCAATGCTTGGCACAGCACATCATATCGCGCTTTTACATAGTCTGGCTGACGTTCAATGAAGTTACTGACGTCTCGGTTGGAGGTCAGTTTAATCACATATAGTCTGTCATCTATGGTGATCCCGGGGAACCTTTGGAGGTAGAAGTCAATATCTTTTAGGTAGGAAAAGATATCATTAGAACCGTCAGGTTTGGGATCAAAGCGGGTTATATTACGCGCGATTTTATCTAGGTCCTTGTATGAGGGACCATGAGAGGGTAAAGGTTGAGGGGACCAGACACTGGGTTGCAGTGCTCTGGGTCTAGCAGGGCGTTGTAAGGGACGACTGACAGGAGACACAGGGGAGGGGGAAATACCCGTTGATACCAGAGGAGGTGCTGCAGCAGCTCTAAAGGTTACGGTCCCTGAGTCTGGTTCCTGATCCTCACTATCTTCCTGCTGGCCTTGTCTTTCTGTAGCGGCACTAGGTGGCACATTGGGTGTGACCTGGGGCAGCGTGTTCCCTTCAGCTATTTCGCTTTGAAGTCGACTTAGCTCTGCCTCTACCTTTGCCTGCTGTCGCCGTGACACGTCAAGCTCACGTTCGCTGGCTCTGAGCTGTACTACAGCGAGGAGGGCTATTTGACCTAAGGCCTCAGTTAGGGGCTTGCCCTTGAGGATGTCGGTTAAGTGGTTCTCTACCCACTTAGCCACCATGTGGTCACGATGGGCCTGTGAGGTTTTCTGCACAGTTTCTGCGAGTCCAGGCATCACATCACTGGTGATGCTGGTCAGAACAGAGAATGCCTCATCCCACAAACCTTCTACATATACTTCCGAAGAAAAAGTCCCTTCTGCCATGTTAGCTGTGTTTTTAACTGCGAGGTGTAACTTACTTCTATTTAGTTAGGATTAATTCCGTTAATCCCTTTTCTAACTAAATCTGAACTAAATTCACCTGTACCGAGTGCTCTAAGAGTAACTGCTAGTATGTATGGTGTTAGAGTTCACTTGTGAATCTCTAAGGGAAGTCTGTTAGTAGGAGAGGGTGGAGTGAAAGTTGCTATGTGCGAGTGAATAAAAGAAGAGAGAAAGAGAAAAAAAAAATTTTTTTTTTCAATAATTAAAATTATTAAAAATTTTGAATTAAAGAATTGTCGAAAAATTTGGATGAAGGAATTTTAATATTAAGTGAGTTTTATTATTAGATATAATTTCCAATTAAGGAATTATGAAAGTAAAAGAATTTTCCGAATTACAGAATTATTAAGAATAGCGAGATTAAAAGACTCTCTCTTTTAACTGCGTTTGTGATCTGGTATCAAGTTAAAGTGTCAATCTCTAATTACTGCACACTGTCTGCTGTAGTTGTATCAACTTATTATGCTTCCAAGCCTTTACTTGTAATTATTCAGATGTGCAGAGTTTAGAGACAGCCACTAGAGCTGTGATACCAGGTCTTATCAGTGTGAACTGGTCGACAATTTCAATTGCGATAGCAAGTTTTCTCCACCAGAGGGTACTGAAGGTAAGTCTGAATGGCAACAGCGAGCTTCAGTATTTAAGTTGAACTTAAATTGTAATACCAGACTAGGACACCAGAGGGCGACAAGCAAGTTACAATGCAATAGCAGCAATGGACACCAGTCGGCGCTGGTGGGAATCCCAATAGACACGGTACCAGCAGATACACTAACACAAATGGGAATTTCCACTGTAGCGGGAAGTTTCAAAACTAGAGGGCGTTATCAGATTAAAATCTAAAATGGGATAAAGGTTTTAAACGCTCAGATACTCTATCAAAAATAAAAATAACAATTTAAAAGGGGAACAGAGATTTTACACTAAGGTATTTTAAAAGAATTTCATCTGTAATGACAACTTTTAAACACCAGAGGGCTGCTAAACACTTATGTTGTCTCGGCGGACAACCTCCCAACCACTAGAGGGTGTACGGGAATCAAACGTCAAGGGTAGCACCACTTGACCACAAGGAGGAGCAAGGGAGGACACGCTTCAATAGACGCTAGTTATGAAGTATTTTTCCCTGCAATTACGCACTTATACCACAAGAGGGAATTTGTCTTCCTCTGTTTTGGGGGCGTTTTGAATTTCCCTCCTTAGTTTCAGCTCCGCCCCTTCAAAGGGGTTCGTTCCTTTCTGAATATGATTTCAGTTTAACTGGAACAGCTGACGAGAGCAGACTGCTCTTCATACAAGCCGTATTTTCGGCTGTTTAATAACCTCCCAATCGCCTAGCGCGCGATCTCGTTATTAACGCTGGTAGCGACCCAGTTTAAAACGAACGGGGGTATTCGGTTCGGTGGTCTCTCTTCGCCGGGATTTCGCGGCGGGAGGTCGAATCCGACGGCAAAGTCTCACAGCGGAATTTCGCGCAGTTCAGACGTGCCCAGGCCTCAATTTAATGCATGCAAAATGGCGCAGAGCCGCGCTCTTTCAAAAACAACCAAGCTTATTTTCTAACCGGTATATATCACAGAACAGTTTTTCAGCAGTAACAAACACAACACGAAATTACCCACATCAAGCTTTGAATCTCAATCGTTATTCAGCAACACAAACAGCGGAAAGTATTTCATAAACCCAAGCTGATATTCAGTGTTTTGCAGTTTGTTCATTAAAAGCCTTTTTCCTGGCCCCACGTTGGGCGCCAATAAAATATATATATTTTATATGTAGTGGATGTTGGTCATACACCCCGATACATATACATATAATTTTATAATTTGTTTTATAGCCTTGACCTTATTCAAACTCCTCCAACCTCTGATATTTGACTTAATGATATTAATTAAGATTTATAATTGGTTTAAGCAATTAAAACATTAATAATTAGTTTGAGAATGAATAATAATCATGCTAAATGAGTTCTTCAGGATTTTCAGAAATTCTAATGAATAAATTGCCAACACTGTGACTTCAAATAATGAGAGTTTTATTAATAAAAAGAAGATATTTAGTTAACATAGCACAACCTTGTAATCTCACGGTGTCCGGCAGGGGGAACTGATTTTGACCTTAAGGTGAGCTAGGCACTTCTAACTTGTGACTAAATTGTTGCTAACTAAGGTTAATAAATGGTAAATTATAAAGAGGGTTTGTTTGGACATCAGCTACTGAAAAGGTGTTAAATACGCTAGCTTACTCGTTCGCCGTTTCACCGAGCCGTCGCGTCCTGTTGTTTAATCTCCGTGTCCCGGGGTGTTCTCGTCGTTCCCACGTGGTGAGAAGCAGGCCCGCTTATGGAGGATCTCTTTACAGTCGATTTGAAGACCCTCGATTCCGAGCTGAGCTGCGTTGATCGAGATTTCCCTTCTTCGGTTTTTCACAGGCGTGGCTGGTTTTCCACCGTAGTGGAAAGGCTTTTTCAGAGTATTAGCTAGTCTCGTTGTTCAGCTTTCCAGGATTGATGTCTTCAGGAATCAGCTTATAACGTTAATATATCTGTTATCGATTACTCAAACGGTTGATACCTTACTTTGGCCACAAATAAGTTTCACCCGCCTTGATCATTCGTGAGATCACACTTCGATAGGTAATAAACATAAACAAGATTAAAGGAAAAGAAAGATATTCAAATTACTCGACGTATTAGTAAAACTTCATACTCTTAGCTAATTTCGAGACGTCTCTCGTAAGCTTTTCTGAAGTCTGAGAGGTTTTTCTTTGTTTGTTGTCGGCGTCCTCTCTTTTCCAGTTCCTTTCGTGGTCCGTTACTTCTGCAGAGTCCTCGCGACTCTTCAAACTTCGAACTCCTTGTCTGTCTTGCTGTTTGGCCTTTTCAAGGCTGGCGCGGTCACGCCCTAATGGGAGGCGTCCTCTTTCTGATTGGACGCGAGTCCAGACTCACGTGACTCTCGTGAGGGAGAGAGAGAGAGAGAGAGAGTAGGAGGAGGGGGTTTTGACTCTGTGATTCATACATAAGGAATATGAGTTTCTCGTATCAAAATTCTTATACCTGTTATCAACCTATAACAATGAGTACATTGGACTATTAATATCAGACATTTACATAAGGTCCCATCTTGAGTACATTGTTCACGTCCAATTCGTGATGATACGCTGAAAAATAAAACATTAATCCATTTTCTCTCATTCAGAGACAAAACTGATCTTTGTAATAGAAACAATCGGCATTATACATCATTTCATTAGAAGGTAGGCATTCATCTGAGGGTACAGAAAGTGACATTCATACGTTCGTTTATACACAAATAACTCAGAGATCGACTATTTTCGCTATTGTCTTGCGGCGACTCCGGGCGAGGTGTAGTTCCGCCAGTGTCCATTTGGTGTCGTTGTTAATCCGTGTTTCAGCTGTTGGTTCACGGGAGTTCACTCGAGGTCACTTTGGTTTGAACATCTGTTGATCTCCGTGAAAGATAAGGATTAGACATTTAGGTGCCATTGTCATAAAAACGGGCCGTAAAAGCTCTCTTCTTTGTTTGAGGTTCCTGTCTCTTTAAGTTAGTTATCTCGACAGTTCCTGTTAGTTAAAAGAGAGAAGGGGGGTGTTGGGGCCATGTGTTACTTAAAAGGGTTCTTTTGATGTCTTTAGATTGGTTGTGTGTGTGGGGGCTGCTATGTTGCAGACGAAAAGTCTTCTGCAGACTGGAAAAGTTTTAATCCAAAACTTTTCATTTCTTGATTGTCCGATATTCATATTTGGCTCATACTCCACTACATTCCCCCCTTTCTTTTCAGTTTTATGGTTCGTCAGGGATCATGGAGCTGAAAAGAACTTTTGCTGTGGAGGAAGGTGAGGTCAGCAAGCATATTCAAACACATTTCCAGAGCTGATGTATTCCTATTAGTGTATGGGTGTATATGGAATGTGTATGTTTGCATGCTGAAGGGATCCTAATTATTTAGGGGCAGGTCTTGTTCAAACGCAACCTCGAGAGCTGATTCTTCGACATGGCCTTCGGCTTCATATCTAAAACTTGGGGGTTCACCTCTCTGGGCTCTCTTATGTCTAACGAATTTGACCATTTTATTAGACCAAGTTTCTAACCTGCTCTGGAGGGCTCGAGTGCGTTTGAAATAGAACCAAGCTATACCAAAGGTCAAAAGATATCCTAATCCTACCAGGGTAACTAGTAAGGTGTCCGGGGTGGACCATGCATAGGTGACAGGCTGAACTGGCCATAGGGGTTGAGACGACAGTTCTCTAAGAGTGTTATCTATGGGGGTCAGGTCAATGACTTGGGTTCCCTCATATTCTAGGCGAGTTAGGGTTTTAGTATCTAGCTCGATGGTGTGTTTGGAGAAGAACTCTGAGATTTCTATGTCGCTCTCATATTGGTCAGGGTTTAGGTGATACAGGGCCAGGTCTCCTACATGTAAGATTGCGTTTACGGGGACGTCTACCCAGAAGGTTTGGCTAGGAAGGAGTACCCTTTCTGAGGTGTCATGTTGATCATAGGTTAGTAGGGCCTCTCTAAAGGGGGTGTTAACCAACCAACGATTTCCAACAATTTCAGCTTGAGTACTGGTTACCAAACGTCGGGGCGTGACGACTACCGGGCATTGAGTATTACTCATCATAGGCTTAAGGCCACAGATCCCATTTGCGCTGTCACGAATGAAAGGTTTGCTAGGGCACAAGTAGTGAATGTCTTTAGTGAGTGTGCACATAAGCAAATTGGGTACCAGATATAGGTCAGGGTTATCGTCTTGGTATGCTACAAGAGATGTTGTTTTCACACGAACGTAGGCAGAATCTTGCCAGAAACCAACGTTGACAACATCTTTCAAACGGTATATGTTTTCAGGCGCCATTATGGGAAGGTTAATAATGAATGCTAATTCTCGGTCTTGAGGATTAACATAAATTGGGATGGCGCTACCTAAGGTATAGGCTAGGTGGGCCTGGAGATCAGTAACTACTTCTCGAGTTGCTGTGGATAAAATCTCTTGTACTAAGGATAGGGGCACCAAGTAGGGAGGGATTCTCCCCATGGCTAGGCTATCTACAGAGGAGCTGATTTCTTGTAGCATATCAGACAATAACATATTCACAAGCTGGATGTGGGCAAGGTCAAGTTGTACTACTGAGAGCATGGAGTTAACCGTCTGGAGCGTTTTGTTCAAAGCGACACTGTGAGCGTTGAGCACTACGACGGTGCCACGTAGGGTTTGCCCAATGGTTTGCAGGTGCTGCTGCTGTTTGTCTAATTGGGTTTTAATGTTCGGAATTTCCGCTTGCAATTCCCCTACTTGACGTTTAACAGTGGCTACATTGACGGCATTGACGGCGGACGTTCCGAGACTCAGTAGTGATCCCACAGTTGCAGCTGCCATTAACAATCCGCCTATGAAGCGTTTAGGTCGTTTATTAAAACCATTTAGTTCTGATTGCGTTACGGTAAACTTTTGTAACTGGCGGAGCATGTGAGTTACGTCGGCTTCAGCATGGCTGATAGCTTCCTCAGTCCATCTAACTCCATTCCGGCCAGTCTGCAGCGTGGTTATCGGTAGGTTTTTGCTACACGCTTCGGCGGGATTCAACCGTATAAATACTCTCTGGGTATGGAGGCGGCAATTAGTGATTAGCAGTCCCGGCTGGTCTTTCAGTATTATTCCTGAGTCAGGACCTGGTTCAATCACTTCAGGGAGCACGGCGGTTCCTAGGGAGCCGACGATCAGGAGAATGAGCAGCGGGGCCATCCTACCGGAAGAGATGCTCATGGTTAGATTTAGGGTATTTATGGCGAGTCGTTTAGACAAATTATAAGAAATTTTCACGATACCCCCCTTTTTGATAAAAATTTCCTAGGGTAAGCACTCTACAATAATTGACGATGAGGGACTAGGGTCTTGCACCCTGAGTGTCCTCAGTCTGGTTAGAAGCTCGTTGCCTGCTAAAGAGTGAGAGAAAAAGGGAAAAGGGATAGGAGAACTAAGGTGTGAGTAGAAGGTTATAGTTGTTTGTTAACTAACACCCTTCCTGCCTTTGGTTCTGTCGTTTATGATCTAACACAAGCGTTAGTATCCCCTACAAGTCCCATGGGGGTTGTGTGTGGTCGGATTTGGTTGCGGTGGACCCATTTGAATTCGGTACTGCCCCGAGCTTTGTTTATTTTGATCCTGTAAACAACGGGGGACAGTTTGTCTGTTATCTTATAGGGACCGGACCATCGGGGTAGGAATTTGCGGGCCAAATTCCCCCCTGTTTTTCGCGACCTTCCAACAGGTTGGACAAAGATGTAGTACCATACCTTGTCCCCTATTTGGAGTTCGTCGTGGGATGCTTTGTGATCATAGTACGCTTTGCGACCTTCTGCACTTCTTTCCAGTTTCTGCTGGGCAAAGGCGAAAGTAGCTTTGAGGTGTTTCTGTAGGTCCTCCATATACTGATGAGTGGTGTAGGCTACGGCTATGCTAGCTTCACCTGGCTGATATAACAGATGTAGAGGCAGAGTCATTTGTCTCCCTGTCATCAACTCAAAGGGTGAGACCCCGACCGCGTCGTGTGGGGTCGCCCGTATGGCCATCAGTACGAGGGGGAGTTTGATATCCCAGTCTCGTTGGTTTGCTGCTACGTACTTTTTCAGTATGCTAACAACAGTTCGGTTGGCTCGCTCTACCTGACCTGAGCTTTGAGGATGGTAGCTAATGTGAAGGCTGGTTTTTACTCCTAAGAGTTGCCAGAGCTGCTGCATGACCTCAGCTGTGAAATGTGTCCCTCTGTCAGAGTCGACACGGCTGGGTAGGCCAAACCGTGAGAAGACATGGTTCATCAGTAAGTATGCAGTGGTTAACGCTGTGTCATTCGGTGCGGGGAGGCATTCTACCCATTTAGTGAATGCACACGTGACTGTGAGGAAGTACTTGTTACCTCTTACTGTTCGAGTGAGTGGTCCAACCCAGTCTATCTGGAGGTTTGACCAAGGGAAGGATACTCCTTTCTTTTGCAAGGGGGCTCTATGAAGAGGATTCGAGGGTTGAAATTGGCAACATACCAGACAGCCTTTAATGTAGTCAGCCACATCTTTTACCATGTGGGGCCAATATGCCACCTGCTTGAGCGCATGGTGTGTTGCTTTGACCCCTTTGTGTCCCGCAGATGGGGAGTCATGGGCGTGCATCAGCATCACCCCCCTGTGGCACTGAGGAACCACGAACGTAGGTGAAGTGTGCGAGTCAGTGGCATGAACTAGCAAGCCTTTGACGACTTGGAGGGACGCTTTGGCGCCGTATAGGTCTTTAAGGCCTGGTATGGTGTCAAGGTCTTGTGCTGCGATGGGATTAGTAGATGGGTCAGAGACATGGCTAAGCATTTTAGAAATGGATGGGTCTCGAGCTTGGAGAGTAACTAAGTCAGCGTCCGAAAAAGCAGGGTTAATAGAGACAATGGTAGTTTTGGCATTGTCGGGCGACGCCTTTGTTACAGTTCGAGACCGTGTGACAGCTAGGACTTCGATGTCGGGTGGGTTTGGAAAAAGGGAGGGATCGAATGTCCACGATGTGCCTTCGCGGGCCCCTTGCTTGGCTAAGCTATCTGCTTGATCATTGAATTCTTTGTCATCTCCCGGGACTCGGGAGTGACCCTTCACTTTCTTCCAGTAGATCTGCAGGTCATGTGTGTCTACCAAGTGTTCGCATGCCGCGAAAAGCTCTTTGTGTTTAACTGGCTTTTTGTTTGACGTGGTGTAGTTGTTGGTTTTCCACAGTCTCAAGTGGCATGTGAAGCTTAGGCGCGCGTAGTTGGAGTCTGTGCAGATCACCAACGTTTTTATGCTTTTCTGGACTGCAGACTGGATTGTGATAAGAATTCCTGCTATTTCAGCATATTGGGAGGACTGAGCACCCAATTTGAAACTTAGGGGTTCGTGAGGCCATCCGTTTATTCCGATAATACCCACCCCTGCCATCAGGGTGTGTTCTCGGCGGAACGAACAACCATCTACATACGCAGTGACAAGGTCTTTGCATGTGTTAGGATCGAAATAGTGGTGGTTAGCCACGGTGGGTAAGAGGGTTTCTGGAGTTTGTGGCACTTGGGAAGGAATGTTTCCTTCGCATCGCCTGCAGGAAGCAAGGCCTGTGCCTAGGGGGCTCTTGTAGTTTTGCGCGTAACGCACCTCTAAGTCAAAGCTTTGGAGAGCCATTAGCCATGACGCTACTCGAGCGTTAGTTACTACACCCTCTCGAATTCGTTGGCTGTTTAGGAAAGTGACTGGTTGATGATGAGTTTCAACAATCACCTTCTGACCACCTAGGTAGTTGGAGAAATGTTTGACTGCCCACACTGTTGCTAGTAGTGCTTTTTCGCAGTCACTGTATTTGTTTTCGGCAGCCAGCATAGTTTTACTAGCATAGGCTATGACACGTTTGTCTCTATCGTGTAATTGATACAGACCGGAGCTGAGACAGTGGTTCGAGAACCCTACTTCTAGGTAGAATTCTTTGCTACTGTCAGGATAGGCAAGGCATGGGGCCGTGCACAGTTTCGATTTTAGTGCCTGCATGGCGTGTTCCTGGGCTTCGCCCCAGGTGAAAAGAGTGTCCTTTTTCAGGAGGTCATAAAGTGGACGAGCTAGGTCCGCATAGTTCTCTATGAATTGTCGTGAGTAGTTGCATACTCCTAAGAAACTGCGGAGTTCCTTAAGGTTGGTGGGTGCTGCGAGGTTTGTTACCCCTTGCACTCGACTCACTTGTGGTTCAACACCATCAGTGCTTACGAGCAGACCGACGTAATTCACTTTTGTTCTGCACCACTGACATTTGGAGAGTGATATTTTCGCACCTGCTGTTGTAAGCTGGTCAAGAACATGATCAATCTCGTCAATGTGTGCCTGTAGGGAGTGGTTACGCATGAGTATGTCGTCCACATATATGAGGGTGCCTCGCTCGCGGGCATCAGGGCATGCTTTGTTTAAGAAAATATTAAACTCCGCGGGTGAGTTGGCATATCCAAAAGGGCACCTAGTGAATGTGTACTGTCGGTTTGCGAAAGTGAAAGCGAGCTTGTGTTGGTCTTCTGCTTGCACCGGGATGGTCCAGAAGCCAGAGGCTACATCGATGGTGGAAAAGTATTTAGCGTTTCGGACCGAGGGAAGCTCTTGCTCCAATTGTGTCATCGGCCATCGAGACAAGGGAACCTGTTGATTTAGTTTCCGATAGTTGATGGTTAAGCGCCATTTACCATTTGGTTTTATGACGGGCCATAATGGTGCCGAGTACGTGCTGTTACAGGGTCGAATTATGCCCTTTTCCAGCAAGTCATCAATGATTTCTTGTACCGGTTCATAGGATGCTAACGGAATTTTGTATTGGCGGACAAACGTGGGTGGTGCTCCCGGACGAGTGGGAATACGTACTGAATGAATGTCAGTGAGACCACAGTCCGTTGAATCTTTGGAAAAAGATTTTTGATATTTAAGGAGCACTTCACAGAGTTTTTCACGTTCTTCTTTGCTTTGGAGGGCGTCGGCCTCCTTTAGAACTTGTTCGACTTGGATACGAAATTCGGAGTCAGATAGTTCTTTCGAAGTACGCGGCTTTGAAGTGTTTTCTCCCGCTTCGGGAAGAAGAGATGGTTCCCGGGAGGATTCCGGGGATGAATCTATGGAAAGGACCGTGATCGTCATTTGATTGTCGTCAGCGAGATCTATCCTGCAAATGGCATCATTACTCATGTCCAGAGCTGAGAAGAGAGCAACAGCTCGTGTCGGATGAGTGTAGAACACCTTTGATTCTGCATGATCAAGAAGCAGGGATTCAGGCATTGGTCCTATGATCGGAATTCGCAACTCGAAGTCATGGAATTTCGTACTGACTAACCAACCCAGAGGAGATGAGTGAGGGATCGTCAAGGGTTGAGTGGTTTCGTTCCGTACGAATAGATAGGTGGATCTTGCTCGCGTCTCCACCAAAGGTGTGGCTTCGAGGGTGAGGCCTAGTTCGAAGAACTGAGGTGACGGTTGGAAAAGTGCATGCGCGTGGCTTAAGTGTTGGCCAGGTCGCATGACTAAGCGGATGGGTACATTTGCTGCGTTCGCAGGTACCACAAGTGAACCTTGGTTAGTGACCTGACATACCTCGGGAATAGTTTGTCCTGAGCCTAGGTTGCTGAGATCGGAGGACCAGGTTTCCGTTGAAACATCAGTCAAAGACCACAGTACACTATTGAGGGTGTCTACGTGGACGTCGAGGCGCACCAAGAAGTCACTACCAATGTAAACGTCGTGCGGCAAGTTAGGGACGACTAAGAAATAATGGGTGATTACCCTTTTGTTCCACTGGACGGTTAAAGCGCAAATTCCATCAGTGGGTGACATTGCTTTTGATGCCAGGTTAAGAGGAAAGCGACAAGGACTGCTCACCAAAGGAATATTTGGTTGAGTGAGGCGCAGAGTGTTAAAGAGGGTTTGGCTTATGGCGGACTGGTCGGTCCATAGAGCCAGAACTGCATTGTCTACATGATAGTCCTGGATTGTGAGACCATTCACGATGGGAAGGCCTGGAGCGTCTGTTGTGGACGGCTGTGTGAAAGTGCATAGGAAGGTGTTCCGTTGTTCTAACATGGCACTAGGGGGCCAGGGAGAGACTGCTGTCTCTGGTGTGGCTGCCATGGGCTCAGTTTCCTCTTCCTCGAAGTGAGGGATCTGACTTGGTGGATCTCCTATTGATTCAGGCCGGATTTCGAGACGGCAACACTGAGCTTCCCGGTGGTGTGGGGTGCAGATGGGTAAAGGCTCACGCACTTGTGCCCAGATCTTTGACCTTTTGAAGTCAATCAGTGGTTCGAAGCGATTAAGGAGATCTTTGCCGATGAGGAAGGGAATTGTTTCGAGAGGAGACACATGGACTGGATGCACTAAGGTCATTGGTCCAATGGCTAAGTGTATTAGTGCCATAGACTGGATAGTGAGGCCTGCATGTGAATACGGCTGAATTTTAAGAGAACAGTTTTGGAGCTGTATCTCGCGATTTTCACGCCGCGCAATGGCTCGAACCTGGTGGAATAAGGCGGAAGACATGAGCGTGACATCTGATGCAGTGTCCAACAGGGCCTCATGTACTAGCCTTCTCTCCACAATGGTGGACAAGTAGAATTTGCGTGCAACCCCTTTCTCAGTTAAGTGTCCCATGAATTGTCGGACGGGTGTGTCGCCTTCAATGACTGAAGGGTCATTTGACGTTAAACCTTCTTTACCGTCTAACTGAACAACCAAAACAGCACTGGAGGGTGGTTGCAAGTCACCCCCCTGTATCATCGGGTTTTCAGTGTTTGTTTGGGTCACGAGGAGATTGCGCGGTGCGCTAGAAGACGGAGCTTCGCTTGTCACTTCTCCTACATAACTCTCTAACATTTCTGGGGTGTTAGAGGATGGCTTTGGGTTAGACCGCGAAGAGGTGATAGAAAGAACGTCAGGTTTTTTCTTTTTCTCTTTGCAAATCATTGCAAGCATTCGGCGGATGTCCTCTAACTCCTTAGAGCTGAGTTCCGTGCCTTTAAGCTTGTCTCTAGCGTGATTTTCTTTATTTTGATACCAGTATTTCTCTTTCTTTTCTCTATAGGAATCAGAAAGCTGGTTCGGAGCTGTTCGCTCATATCCCTTATGGGGGTGTGATGGTTTTCCACGGCCCGCACCGCGGTTTTCTACAGGGTAATAGTCACGACCATACCCAGCCCTGTCCCGAGGGTTCCAGAAATCTTTGTCATGATTTCTGTCTGGCCTGCGAGGAGGGTAGCGCTTGTATTGGTGTGAGGGCGGATGAGGTTTCGGGCCCTCACTGGTCCACGGAGTGGAGGAAGGGTTCAGGGCGGATCTTGGTGGATCGGCCTGGGTGGCGCCTTCTAACTCTAAATGTGGGGAACTGGAGTCGACATTGAAGACTTGGGGTGTTTCGGACCGCCTGTTGGGAATTTGTTGGGTTTTGAGGAAACCTCTGAGTGCTAAATCACGCAGCTGCCTGCTAGACAGGGTGCGAGGGCAAGCTGAGACTCCCAACTGGTGACTGGTGTGGGGATGGAGGTTTTGGATAAATAGTGATTTGAAATTTAACTCTTCCTCCATTCCGGAGTCATTTCTAGGTCCGAAGTACGCCTGTCTGAGTCGATTATAATATTGCTGAGGGGATTCCTGGCGTTGCTGTTTTATGTTCAAAGCAGCGGCCAGTCCGGTCTGTGACAGGTGATTGGAGAATTCTTCCTCCAATGCTTGGCACAGCACATCATATCGCGCTTTTACATAGTCTGGCTGACGTTCAATGAAGTTACTGACGTCTCGGTTGGAGGTCAGTTTAATCACATATAGTCTGTCATCTATGGTGATCCCGGGGAACCTTTGGAGGTAGAAGTCAATATCTTTTAGGTAGGAAAAGATATCATTAGAACCGTCAGGTTTGGGATCAAAGCGGGTTATATTACGCGCGATTTTATCTAGGTCCTTGTATGAGGGACCATGAGAGGGTAAAGGTTGAGGGGACCAGACACTGGGTTGCAGTGCTCTGGGTCTAGCAGGGCGTTGTAAGGGACGACTGACAGGAGACACAGGGGAGGGGGAAATACCCGTTGATACCAGAGGAGGTGCTGCAGCAGCTCTAAAGGTTACGGTCCCTGAGTCTGGTTCCTGATCCTCACTATCTTCCTGCTGGCCTTGTCTTTCTGTAGCGGCACTAGGTGGCACATTGGGTGTGACCTGGGGCAGCGTGTTCCCTTCAGCTATTTCGCTTTGAAGTCGACTTAGCTCTGCCTCTACCTTTGCCTGCTGTCGCCGTGACACGTCAAGCTCACGTTCGCTGGCTCTGAGCTGTACTACAGCGAGGAGGGCTATTTGACCTAAGGCCTCAGTTAGGGGCTTGCCCTTGAGGATGTCGGTTAAGTGGTTCTCTACCCACTTAGCCACCATGTGGTCACGATGGGCCTGTGAGGTTTTCTGCACAGTTTCTGCGAGTCCAGGCATCACATCACTGGTGATGCTGGTCAGAACAGAGAATGCCTCATCCCACAAACCTTCTACATATACTTCCGAAGAAAAAGTCCCTTCTGCCATGTTAGCTGTGTTTTTAACTGCGAGGTGTAACTTACTTCTATTTAGTTAGGATTAATTCCGTTAATCCCTTTTCTAACTAAATCTGAACTAAATTCACCTGTACCGAGTGCTCTAAGAGTAACTGCTAGTATGTATGGTGTTAGAGTTCACTTGTGAATCTCTAAGGGAAGTCTGTTAGTAGGAGAGGGTGGAGTGAAAGTTGCTATGTGCGAGTGAATAAAAGAAGAGAGAAAGAGAAAAAAAAAATTTTTTTTTTCAATAATTAAAATTATTAAAAATTTTGAATTAAAGAATTGTCGAAAAATTTGGATGAAGGAATTTTAATATTAAGTGAGTTTTATTATTAGATATAATTTCCAATTAAGGAATTATGAAAGTAAAAGAATTTTCCGAATTACAGAATTATTAAGAATAGCGAGATTAAAAGACTCTCTCTTTTAACTGCGTTTGTGATCTGGTATCAAGTTAAAGTGTCAATCTCTAATTACTGCACACTGTCTGCTGTAGTTGTATCAACTTATTATGCTTCCAAGCCTTTACTTGTAATTATTCAGATGTGCAGAGTTTAGAGACAGCCACTAGAGCTGTGATACCAGGTCTTATCAGTGTGAACTGGTCGACAATTTCAATTGCGATAGCAAGTTTTCTCCACCAGAGGGTACTGAAGGTAAGTCTGAATGGCAACAGCGAGCTTCAGTATTTAAGTTGAACTTAAATTGTAATACCAGACTAGGACACCAGAGGGCGACAAGCAAGTTACAATGCAATAGCAGCAATGGACACCAGTCGGCGCTGGTGGGAATCCCAATAGACACGGTACCAGCAGATACACTAACACAAATGGGAATTTCCACTGTAGCGGGAAGTTTCAAAACTAGAGGGCGTTATCAGATTAAAATCTAAAATGGGATAAAGGTTTTAAACGCTCAGATACTCTATCAAAAATAAAAATAACAATTTAAAAGGGGAACAGAGATTTTACACTAAGGTATTTTAAAAGAATTTCATCTGTAATGACAACTTTTAAACACCAGAGGGCTGCTAAACACTTATGTTGTCTCGGCGGACAACCTCCCAACCACTAGAGGGTGTACGGGAATCAAACGTCAAGGGTAGCACCACTTGACCACAAGGAGGAGCAAGGGAGGACACGCTTCAATAGACGCTAGTTATGAAGTATTTTTCCCTGCAATTACGCACTTATACCACAAGAGGGAATTTGTCTTCCTCTGTTTTGGGGGCGTTTTGAATTTCCCTCCTTAGTTTCAGCTCCGCCCCTTCAAAGGGGTTCGTTCCTTTCTGAATATGATTTCAGTTTAACTGGAACAGCTGACGAGAGCAGACTGCTCTTCATACAAGCCGTATTTTCGGCTGTTTAATAACCTCCCAATCGCCTAGCGCGCGATCTCGTTATTAACGCTGGTAGCGACCCAGTTTAAAACGAACGGGGGTATTCGGTTCGGTGGTCTCTCTTCGCCGGGATTTCGCGGCGGGAGGTCGAATCCGACGGCAAAGTCTCACAGCGGAATTTCGCGCAGTTCAGACGTGCCCAGGCCTCAATTTAATGCATGCAAAATGGCGCAGAGCCGCGCTCTTTCAAAAACAACCAAGCTTATTTTCTAACCGGTATATATCACAGAACAGTTTTTCAGCAGTAACAAACACAACACGAAATTACCCACATCAAGCTTTGAATCTCAATCGTTATTCAGCAACACAAACAGCGGAAAGTATTTCATAAACCCAAGCTGATATTCAGTGTTTTGCAGTTTGTTCATTAAAAGCCTTTTTCCTGGCCCCACGTTGGGCGCCAATAAAATATATATATTTTATATGTAGTGGATGTTGGTCATACACCCCGATACATATACATATAATTTTATAATTTGTTTTATAGCCTTGACCTTATTCAAACTCCTCCAACCTCTGATATTTGACTTAATGATATTAATTAAGATTTATAATTGGTTTAAGCAATTAAAACATTAATAATTAGTTTGAGAATGAATAATAATCATGCTAAATGAGTTCTTCAGGATTTTCAGAAATTCTAATGAATAAATTGCCAACACTGTGACTTCAAATAATGAGAGTTTTATTAATAAAAAGAAGATATTTAGTTAACATAGCACAACCTTGTAATCTCACGGTGTCCGGCAGGGGGAACTGATTTTGACCTTAAGGTGAGCTAGGCACTTCTAACTTGTGACTAAATTGTTGCTAACTAAGGTTAATAAATGGTAAATTATAAAGAGGGTTTGTTTGGACATCAGCTACTGAAAAGGTGTTAAATACGCTAGCTTACTCGTTCGCCGTTTCACCGAGCCGTCGCGTCCTGTTGTTTAATCTCCGTGTCCCGGGGTGTTCTCGTCGTTCCCACGTGGTGAGAAGCAGGCCCGCTTATGGAGGATCTCTTTACAGTCGATTTGAAGACCCTCGATTCCGAGCTGAGCTGCGTTGATCGAGATTTCCCTTCTTCGGTTTTTCACAGGCGTGGCTGGTTTTCCACCGTAGTGGAAAGGCTTTTTCAGAGTATTAGCTAGTCTCGTTGTTCAGCTTTCCAGGATTGATGTCTTCAGGAATCAGCTTATAACGTTAATATATCTGTTATCGATTACTCAAACGGTTGATACCTTACTTTGGCCACAAATAAGTTTCACCCGCCTTGATCATTCGTGAGATCACACTTCGATAGGTAATAAACATAAACAAGATTAAAGGAAAAGAAAGATATTCAAATTACTCGACGTATTAGTAAAACTTCATACTCTTAGCTAATTTCGAGACGTCTCTCGTAAGCTTTTCTGAAGTCTGAGAGGTTTTTCTTTGTTTGTTGTCGGCGTCCTCTCTTTTCCAGTTCCTTTCGTGGTCCGTTACTTCTGCAGAGTCCTCGCGACTCTTCAAACTTCGAACTCCTTGTCTGTCTTGCTGTTTGGCCTTTTCAAGGCTGGCGCGGTCACGCCCTAATGGGAGGCGTCCTCTTTCTGATTGGACGCGAGTCCAGACTCACGTGACTCTCGTGAGGGAGAGAGAGAGAGAGAGAGAGTAGGAGGAGGGGGTTTTGACTCTGTGATTCATACATAAGGAATATGAGTTTCTCGTATCAAAATTCTTATACCTGTTATCAACCTATAACAATGAGTACATTGGACTATTAATATCAGACATTTACATAAGGTCCCATCTTGAGTACATTGTTCACGTCCAATTCGTGATGATACGCTGAAAAATAAAACATTAATCCATTTTCTCTCATTCAGAGACAAAACTGATCTTTGTAATAGAAACAATCGGCATTATACATCATTTCATTAGAAGGTAGGCATTCATCTGAGGGTACAGAAAGTGACATTCATACGTTCGTTTATACACAAATAACTCAGAGATCGACTATTTTCGCTATTGTCTTGCGGCGACTCCGGGCGAGGTGTAGTTCCGCCAGTGTCCATTTGGTGTCGTTGTTAATCCGTGTTTCAGCTGTTGGTTCACGGGAGTTCACTCGAGGTCACTTTGGTTTGAACATCTGTTGATCTCCGTGAAAGATAAGGATTAGACATTTAGGTGCCATTGTCATAAAAACGGGCCGTAAAAGCTCTCTTCTTTGTTTGAGGTTCCTGTCTCTTTAAGTTAGTTATCTCGACAGTTCCTGTTAGTTAAAAGAGAGAAGGGGGGTGTTGGGGCCATGTGTTACTTAAAAGGGTTCTTTTGATGTCTTTAGATTGGTTGTGTGTGTGGGGGCTGCTATGTTGCAGACGAAAAGTCTTCTGCAGACTGGAAAAGTTTTAATCCAAAACTTTTCATTTCTTGATTGTCCGATATTCATATTTGGCTCATACTCCACTACAGTGGAAATGCATGAAACTAAGTGAAGGTGAATGGGAATGAGGAGTGAATGGATATGAGAGAGGGTGAATAGAGTTGAATAAGGATGAGTGTAGTTGAATTGAGTTTGGTGGAAATAAATGGAGGTTAGTGGGCATAAATGCAGGTGAATAAAAGTAAATTGAAATGACTAATTCTGTTTCCTTGAAGGTATCTGCAGCTTGAGAGAGCAGATGAGGATGTGGCCAACAGATCCCACGTCTTCAGCAGCTTCTTCTACAAACAGCTCACACGCAGAGACAACTGCAATGAAGAGGAGGCTGGTGGCACGTGAGAAAATGAGACACACACATACACACACACCCACACACACACACACACACTTATGTATAAAAATGTGGTTTTCCTTACAGGGCTCAGTACAGACGCCATCGCAGAGTGAGAACATGGACCAGACACGTCGACATTTTCAGCAAAGATTACGTCTTTATACCAGTCAACCAAGAGTGAGTATCTGGTCTCTCTCTCTTTCTCTTAAAGTGATTCCATAAACTAAAGACCCAAAAAATGTGTTTTATATCAAATTGGTCAATATTCCAGGGATGTATATGATAGCCAATGTAACCAACAATATCCTTTAGTCATTGGACAATTTGTCTAACAACATCTGAGTCTGACACATGAACACACATAATAGTCACACTGTGCTTGCTTTGGGAAGTGTAAAGAATGTTTGTGGTTTTCTGACTATGAACTAATGTTTATGATGCCAGTGTGTTGGTGTGCTGATGTGGGGATTGGTATCATTTTCTGGGGAAAATGACTAGCAGTACATAATACAGTATGTACTTTTAAATTTGATTAGACCACCCCATTTTACTACATCCCAATTTCCCCCGTGGG
The DNA here is from genome assembly GCF_029633855.1 of Hoplias malabaricus. Taxonomy (NCBI): domain Eukaryota; kingdom Metazoa; phylum Chordata; class Actinopteri; order Characiformes; family Erythrinidae; genus Hoplias; species Hoplias malabaricus. Next base: position 39,123,812 of record NC_089819.1, on the reverse strand, counting down.
ATCAATTAAGCACATCTGCCTACATCTGTTTGCATGCAAAGTTAGAGTCAGAACTTCCCAGATGTTTAATAAGAACAGACAGTGCCCACTGAAGTGTAAGGATCCAAACTGTCACACTCATATCATTCTTCTCTCAGGAAATATCAATATTGATGGGTAGTGAGCCAGTATCAACAGAAAATGTTGGATTGGAAATACATTGAATCTCATGCAGTTCTGTAACAAGACTTAGTGGACGTATGTTCCCTAGTAGAGAGTTTTGAATAGTTTGACCATTGTTGGGTTTTTTAAATTTTTTTTTTTTTTTTACTCATTTTAAATGAAAATTGATATATAGATATCCGCCAATCCTCAAGATATCTGTATCATTAGTGGTATCAACAATATATTCCCATCTCTAGTATTAGGGATATTATTATTATTATCAGTGTTGTTTTTATAATTATTATAATTAATATTTTCCTCTGTCCAAAGCACACTGACTATTTCTGTCTCTGTCTCTCTGTCCAGAGCTCACTGGTACATGGTGGTGATCTGCTTCCCTGGTCTCCTACAGCCTGAATCTATACCGTGGAAGTGTTTGGCTTCAGTCGATGGTCCTAGGGCCACACATAAACAATTACACAGAATCCCCTGTACTGGTCAACACCAAACAGGTGCTGGACGCATTATGCTCTCCCATAGTTTGGAGAGAATTTCTTATAGAAAATTATTTCCATGGGCCAGTCATTTTCACTCATTCAAGACCAGAGGCCATATTACAGAAACTTCCTCATCTGAAATCTTGTTCTACCTTCCTTGGAAATTAAACATTAGGACTGAATTAGGGAAAGTAGTTTTACAAAACAACTGGTCCTAACTTTAGAAGCTTACCTTATTTTCTGATACGTACAGTACTGTGCAGAAGTCTTAGGCATCCAAGACAATTATATATATATTTAAACTAATGAATTCTCAGTAAGTGTGGTGCTTGTATAAAGTTACATATAATCACTGTAAATACAAAAAATAATAATATAAAACAATTAAGAAATATAAGATTTTTTTTCTATAAAGTAGTAGGTGTGAGTGAGTTTGAAGAACAATGTTTTGTTCAGATTCTCCTTGATTGCATGAATTTGTTAAATCAACAGCACACATTATATAAAATCATTATTTATTAACCGGTAAAACTAGGTATTGGATGAAAACCTCAAATAATACGGACTGCCACGAGGAGAGATTTGGAAAAAGTTATACCAAACCAGCACATTTGCACACAGAATATCACACTTTCTGGAAGTGTCCTTGGGATTGTGAAAGGCACTATATAAATTGAACTTATTGTTAGTGATCGATCGCTATATCGGCCGGCCGATTTTTGGCATTTTTTATATAATCGGCATCGGCTGATATATTAGCGAAAGAGGCCAATATTTACACAATGCACAGAGGCAATGCTGTGGGCAGCTCCGACATTCTGGCTGTTAGAGCGCCCCTTGCGTCCATTTTGCCATCTTACAGGCAGACATCATTGAGCATTGAGCATACAGGAGTACAAGCCTCCAACCTGTAGCTGCATGCCGTCTCATCAGAGAAAACAGTATGAATTATTTTTTCTTCTTCAGCTCTCACTATTTGTTACTGGCTGCTCTTTGTAACATACACTCAATAATCTGCATCATAAACGGAGTTGATAGTTGTAACTTAGAAACCCAGTATTATTTAGCCTCTTATTTCACTCATTGGTCGGCGGCACCTATAAAAAAAAAAAATCACTTGTTAAATCCGTCAGTATATCTCAAGTACCAAATTTGACAGTTAATGTACCAAATTAAAGCTTAAAGTCACTGATTTTCATTGATTTAATCATTTTATATGTAATCTCACTGATAAATAAGTATTTTTGCTATGTTATTAAAATTGTTATGAAAAAATATTAGTGACAGTACAGATTTTCAGATTTTTCATGTCGCCATATTTTTTTTGTTTTCAGTGCCTAACAGACCCAGACACCTAAAGAGACTCAAATGGTTGTATTTGGCAGACACTCACTCCACAAACAATATTCAAGTCAATAAACATGTTTCAAAGCTTAGATGTCTTTTACTAGTTACATTTCCCCCACTGAGGACATTTAAATGCAGCAGGGGATGTGGGGAAGGTTGCCTTGCTCTACAGCCAATAAGAGTGCAGCTCTCGCCTTTTAACACGTCAGTCTTCTAAAGGAACACTGTACTTGGTGAGAAACAGGTGTAAACATCAGAAATAAACTCAGTACATCAGAATAAAACACACCATAACTAAGGGGTTTTACAGTTTGGTGAGGGGTAAATGGCCACTTGGTGAGGGACAGGAGACGAGTTTCTCATAGAAAGTCAAGAAAAACACTAGGATGTTGACATTAGATCTAGACAAGATATATGCACTGTATTTTTGCAGTAAAAGTAATTATTTTCCTTATGGAGAGCTTGGGGTCTAAAGAGACATTTGGAGAGGTCATCTGTCCACTGTCTGCTCCAGCTTGAATATCTTCAAATCAGTAGGAGGTATCAACTCTAGATTTTACCTGATGAAAGTAGACTCCTGGAGACACAATTGTAAAAAGAAAAAAGTAATGGGACTCATGAAGAGCAGTTTATAGTCACTAACGTTTTTTTTTTTCTCAAAAATAAGACAAGCACCTACATTTTTTTTGTGGTTTTCATAAGCTGTTGACCACTTCATATATATTTCAGGACCTCTAAATGTTTTTTTTTTTTTTTTTTTACAAATTTGAAGGGTTTTCTGTAAAAAGAAATCATGATAATGCCTCTAGTTTATTCACTGCTTGAGGAATGGGAATATTGGGTTTACATATTGGCCATCGGCCACTACTGCTGTCTAAAAATTGGCATCAGCCATCAATAAACCCATATCGGTCGATCAATACTTATTGTTATTATTATTATTATTATTACTGGAATAATGTTATTTGGTTTTATTCTACTGTTGGGCGTTATTTGTTGTTTGTTTGTTTTTTTAGCAAATAAAAACCTACTGCTCAGATAAATAGCTTTTTAAATCTCATAATCTCTGGTGCCTTAAACTTTTGCACAGTACTGTACATAGTATTATAGAAGCATCCCACACTGACAAAATATCCTAAATATAGTTTTACGTTTACTGATTCTGCTTCTTATCTTTACCAGTCCAATCTGAACTTGAGACAATAAGATAGGATGTTTCTGTAGTACAGCCTCAGGCTTTCATCTCTTTCAAAAGAGGAGAAACATGAACATCCAGCTGAACATTAAGTGTTTAAAATGGTCTCTCAAATACAAATACAGGTAAAAAAAAAAATGGTAATCTAAACCAGAGATAGCAATAGCAAATATATATTTTGTTTACTGTTCAAAACAACCAGTACAGATACCTTGTATTATATGGAAATATGATAATAGTAAAATAGTGTTGCATCAGAAATAAATATTTTCATATATTTGAAGATATTATGCCCATATTGTGCCGTGCATGTACCCCTCCACCATGAGTGAATGTTTCAGATATTTGCATTTAGGCCAAAACCCCCTCAAAGGTTTGAAATGTTAAAATATGCCGTTTGAAGTGGTGTGTTTTCAGTAAAAGCCATTTTCTTGTATCCAAACAAATAACTACAGAGGCAGGGGTTTATCTTTTTAATGAAATCATAAAATATCCAGACATGAATGCAGTGTCTACTTCTTTTACCTCTGAGAGGTAAAGGGCAACAAGCACCAAAAGTTAGGGGATAGTTCATTGTTGACTTATATCAATTAAAGAGCTAATATTATAAGGAGATTTTGTTTGTTTACAGGGGAAGGTTGGGCAATCCTACTGAAATCAACACTTCGATATAATGGGTTAACTATTGCCCAGACTTTTGACTGAAACTGTGTTTGTGTTAACTGTGATTTCAGGAAGTATACAGGGAACAAAGCACCAGTCCAATGACCTGCCTGTGAGTGCTGGCTTAACACACACACACACACCCACACGCATATATGCACATACACATCCCTTTTATCCACCCACTTATTAAGTCATGACCTGTCAACTTTGAGAAATGTCACCTTAAAGTTGCTCGGTATAGCCAGTATAACTTAGTAACTTTGCCACTGAATTTTGTGATTTTCAGACCCTCTAGCAAGTTATTTAAATGAATAAATACATTTTTAAGAATATCTAGCCACTTTCTGTACTAAGTTGGGGTGCTTCATATAGAAGAGAATCCCCATTAGCACATCTCATCGGAGGACCGGGACTGACTGTGAGCTAGAGACACAACTCTCTTCTTTGGCTTCTCTGCTCCCAGAGATGAAGCTGTGGGAGACACAGCTCTCTCTTTGAAGATTCTCTGCTCCCAGGGACTGAGCAGCACAGGCAGTCTGCATGGCAGCTCACACAGATCAAAATGATAATGATGATGATAATAATAATAATGATAATGAACTGCGAATGTGCAAACAGTCCTGTAAAATTGATTCCTTATTTTGAACTCATGAACTGAGATCACATAATTGATTGAGACATTCGGCCTTATTCAAACGGCAAACAAATGTCTTATGAATCTATGACATAGGACAGAAGGTGCAATCAGTCCTGGAAAATGTCATGCATGTCCTCACAGATTACCGCAGATTACTTCAGCCCAGTACTACACAATGCAGGTGACTGTTAGATACCATAATGGGCATGTAGTACTCTTCTATATAATTTTTGAGCATCACTACAAATGTCTTGGCAAATATATAAAAAAGATGTCTCTTTAAATGTATGTGAATTCCTACTGAGCTTTCTTACTGGCACTATCTAGAGAGGCAGATGTTTAGTCAGAGTTCCAGCCGGATCAAGACACATTATTTGGAAAATGAAGTCCTCATTGCTTGCTCCAAGCCCACTGCACTTAGCAGGCCTTTTATGTTCCTCAGCTCACCTCATCACCTCAGAGTTTAGTGCCATGCATTTTGATGTTAGGGTCTTTATTGATATTTTTATATGCTAAGACTCGAGTAGAGAAATGGTCAGAAGTATCAGCATGCTGTGGGCAGATGACATTCATTCATTCATTTAACAAGCTCAACTTGTCACTCTTAAACTAAGCTTTTGTTTAAGAAGTAAATTTCACTCTGAACACACTGAGTGGAAAGACAACAGTAAATAATTCAGCCATTTTCAAAATAAAATTGTCCTCCCACTGCCTCAGAAGCTGAGGAAACATGTTGTGCTTAGTGTCCAAAAACCGGTCCCATAGCAGCATAGTGCCTGCTAAATGTATCTTAAATAGATAAGTATTGCCCACTTGTCAGGAGAATGCAAAATTATAATATAAATTGCTGCGTGGGAAGAAAGCTTGAATAGGCTTTGAGACCAAAGTTTTTCTCATTTCAGGACTGTACTGTTCTGAACTGTCAGAGAGAGAAGGTCACAAGAAGGTAAAAAATAATCAAGTTGTATTTTATATGAAAATATAATATAAATATAATAATTTTCTATATTTTATATAGAAATGTTAGATTTGTCCAGCATGATGACCAAATCTGTAGGATATCATGAAAGAGGTTGTAAAGACATTAATCGCAAGAATGAATTTCTGTTCTAACAAAATAATGACTAATAAGTTACTTTGTGACTATTAAGTTGCTTATAAAATTAACATCCAGAACAAAGGTTGACCTTTTATTTGTCTTTCTCTCTTGTTTGTTACAGGCCCTGTATTCTGATCATGGATTCCCTGAAGGTGTCCTATCATTATCGCATATACACACTGTTACGAGAGTGAGTTCATCTTACCATTCCTTTTCATGTATTCATTTGGAAGTGTATGCAATCAAACATGTAATATGCAAAGACAAAGTTACAAATAATACTACTACTAATCATACTACTCTGTTTCACCAGCAGACATATCCTTGTTTAAAAGTGAACTGTGCCTGTGCTTATCTATTAACCAGTTGCTCTTTGCACTATGTCTGTTAGCTAGCATAGAATAATTGTCAGTTATTGGTGTTCTCCATGAAAGCTAAGGTATGTTGCATTATCTGTAGTTCCGAGAGTCAGCACTTTTTGGGTGTTACAAGATAAACGGACAAATAAAAAAAATATCAGTACCTAGATGCTTATACTAAACCGGAACCTTAATACTGGTCTTGTTAACTGATTTTTATCAACATTTGATAAAACATTTGGCCCTGGCATATTACTCTTAGTCTTGGGCAGGGGTTGCCAACCTGTGGATCCCTACCCACGTGTGGCTGTTTTCCTGTACAAAATAAAAATGGGCGTTGGGTCTGTGTACCTTTAGGCAAATCGATTTTCATTTTCAAATGGGAAACAACCCATTTCTGATTTGTAAAAAGAAAAATGCTAGGAAATCAAAACACTCCATCTGTTTCTGGAGCTGTGGTCAGGGAGACTCACATTCACCTATTCCCACTGTTCTTTCTGTTCTGTTTTTCAGCAGGACAGTCCTAGAACCACACTCGTTTTACACACAGCTAAAAGAAGCCCCTGCATTACCTGCCACTGTGTCACAGAATAGTGGGGAAGAAAGAGAGGTTTCTTTTAGGAGTGTGAGGAGATTTTGGTTTTGACATTCTATCTCTGTCTTAAAATACTCTCTTTTCAGATATTGCTCTGAAATATCCAATGTTAGTTTCAGAGTATTGTTCCAAAGCTATCCCACTGCAGCAGTGGAAGAATAAAGTAAACAGAGATAATGATGCACAGTCCACTCCCAAAGATTCTTCTTGGAGTGGACTCAGTTTGTGACTGTTATAAGAAGTTATGGTTGCTGTAGGATGGTAGTTGTGTACATGCATACTTATTTGCATAAATACATAGCTTGAGGCTCCTGGTACAAATGTTTTTGTTTTTTGGGCTCTTTGTTTTAGATAGGTTGGCCACACCTGCTCTAGAGTCACCTCAGGTATACAATCCTGTAACTTCTATATGGTATAGTCCTCTCAGTCACACATCTGCCTTTTATATTCAGAAGTGTTTTGGTAATATTGTGAGCCAAATCTGTGTGTGTGTGTGTGTCTGTTGGCCTTAAAAATACACTCTGCTCTCTTCATGTGGTGTAGGTGAAGACAAGCTTCAGCTCATTTAAATTTGAAAAGTGCTTTATGATAGAACATGACATCATGCCTGGTGGGGTAGACCATAGAATTCAAATTTATGAACAACAGAATTCAGTAGAAACACCTGCATTCCCCACAAGAAAGCCAGGCAAATGTCTTCTCAGGTGATATTAACAGTAAGATGAAGGGTTATTTAAGTTCAACTAGAGTTAGGGGTTCGTGTAGGCCAGCTTGGACTTCTTTTGTGTCTTTTTTTTTATTATTATTATGTACATTGCATGTAAAATATTACAGCACTTTCTATTTAATAATGCCTTTTATATTTGTTTTTTGACTAAACATATTAATAAATTATATACATTCGGGAATGTACTGCATTCTTACAGTGAATAAAACAATAACAAAACGTTAAGAAGATGGGATGGAGAAATAAAAAAATAAATATAATTAAAAAAATACATAAAACAATTTAGGGGATTTGAAATATCACAATACAATTTTTGCAAAAATTAACCAATTATTAAATTTGTATTTCCACATAAAAAAACAAACAAACAAAACAAACAAACAAACAAAAAAACAGTCAGTTGTTTCATTCTGTACATATTCCTGCTAACACATTGGGTCTCATTTCTGCTACATACTTAAGTGGTTCTCAGAATTTTTAGACCAAGTACCATCTTTTAATCCTATGAATTTCATGTTTGAATATTCGCAATTTGCATGCATTACACGTGCAATGTTTTTAGTTAGTTATTCTAAAATAATTACTAAATATAGAGTGAATACAAATAGTTAGGCTTAAACTCATTCATTCATTCATTCATTATCTGTAACCGCTTATCCAATTCAGGGTGGCGGTGGGTCCAGAGCCTACCTGGAATCATTGGGCGCAAGGCGGGAATACACCCTGGAGGGGGCGCCAGTCGTTCACAGGGCAACACACACACTCACACATTCACTCACACACTCACACCTACGGACACTTTGAGTCGCCAATCCACCTACCAACTGTGGGAGGAAACCGGAGCACCCGGAGGAAACCCATGCGGACATGGGGAGAACACACCAACTCCTCACAGACAGTCGCCCAGAGCAGGAATCGAACCCACAATCTCCAGGCCCCTGGAGCTGTGTGACTGCGACACTACCTGCTGTGCCACCGTGCCGCCCTAGGCATTTTGAAAAAAGATTAAAAAAATAAAGTGAAGATGGATTAATTTAATATATGCTTTAATAGACTATAAGTGCAAAGAGTGCTTGAAGCAGGTGCTCCCAGCACTTGTATCAATAGGTGAAAGAGGCACGATGCTGTTAAACAGGACTCTAAATTAGGACTCTAATGATGCAAAGATCTGCCAAGTTGATTTCCTTCTGTTAAGCGTTTTCTCTATTTATGCATCTAGAGTTATTCCTTCTGGGCTTAGGAGTATTTTGTAAGATTGGTCAATGTTTTTCTCTAGTCTCCACTTTGGATTTTATTGCCAAAATGGCAAAGTATGTCAGTCTCTAGCCTTTGCTTACATTTAGTAAGAAACTGAAACTGGGCTTTCTTTACCTGGATTTTGCAAAATACTGGGAGATTGCGTTCCCTTCCTGGAAAAAAAGAAGCGTAGTTCAGTACGCCTCTTACAGATGTATTGAACTAACTTTTCTTCGTAGACCCACTAGCCCATGTTGTATTTATTTATTTAATTTTTTTACACAGACTACATTTACAAAAACTAAGCTTAATTATGAAAACCGTGAAACATTATGTATGTTCATGTATGTTTACTCATGAACATTTTTCAGTTTGGACATTCCCAGAAGATGTGATAATGATTTGTGTCTTGACATCCACATTTCCTCCAGCATGGGGTAGCTACTGGGGTAGCAGCATCTATATGGACTGTCTGCTGAGGTGTAATAAAAAAAAACTGATTAGATTTTTCCAGTAATTTTATTTCCATTTTATAGACTAGGTACTTTTCCACTGAAATGTCCATATAGCCACCCATTCTTCTATTAACATGATGTAGACTCAATGTTGGACTCTTGCTGTTTGGCTTTTAAGGCATTCATCATTGACAGCATTAGTAAGGTCAAGTAATGATGTAAAGATCATACAAAGTGTTTGGGCAATAAATTAGATATTTAACATGGCTGATTGACTCCATTTTCAGTTGATTTTACCAGAAATTATCTGCTAAAAAGCAAATTCCCTGTAGCTGTAAAATGTCTCTGTGATTTACCCCTCAGGTATCTGCAAGTGGAGTGGGAGGTCCGGAGAGGTACTCCACGAGTGTTTAACGATGACAGCATCAGGGGCTGCCACTGTAAAGTCCCTCAGCAGGACAACAGTAGTGACTGTGGCCTCTACTTGCTTCAGTATGTTGAGAGCTTTCTACAAGTGAGTATATAAATATACAAGTTGTTTTAGCTTATTCTCAACCCATTTTACAATCACTTGCCACAGCTGAATTAAGCTTATAAAAATAATAAATTGAGCTCCCATTATGGCACTTCTTATCAGCACAGTCTCCAAGTGCCAGTCATTTGACAACTGTGATGTCTTACTAGATTCGCCATGCCTGATTTGCCTGCATCTAGCTAGAAATGCCAAGATGCAGCGACCCCCCCCCCCCCCAAAAAAAAAAAACGACCTCCATACAAATCACGAATACTAGCAATTCATCAACACTTTTTTAGTTTGCCCCCTCCCCTTCGCGTCTCCAGGTGTGGTCTATGCTAACAAAGTGAAGTTTCAAAGTGATGCAATTTTGGGAGCCAGACAACGGCCCAATAACCTCTCCACCACTCTATTTATACCCTTCACTCTCAATTAATTCCCTTGTTGAACAACAACGCACACACCACCACCCCGTCTCCTCCCTTCTCTTTGACCACTCAAGCCCTGGGTGGAGGGGCATGGCATTACGCACACATCCAGGCCACCCAGAACTCCAGCCTAAAACCTCCTGAGTTTGCCCCCTCCCCATTGTGTCTCCGGGTGTGGCCTATGCTAGCAAATTGTCTTTTTATAACTTAGGATCTTAAGAAATTAATTTAAAACTGAATATGTGTAATGAAACAAAAAAAAGAATTCATCCTGTGTGTTCCATAATTCAGTAGGTATATCAGTCTAAATAAATAAATAATAAATAAATAAATATTTATTATAAATAAATATATAAATAAAGAACCATATATTTTCAAACAAATCAAAATTCACATTTAGATAGTTTTATAAATATAAACGAGTAAATCTTGAATATAATTAGATATAAACATGGACAGTACATTTAGAAACATAATTCTCCAAAATTAATCAAACTATGTGTCCCAAGTTGCATACTGGTATAAACAAACAAACAAATAAATAAACAAATGTAAGGCATTTATTTGTGGCAAAAAGAATCTAGTCAGTACTTTGAATGCTAATGAATAACTACACAAACTGCACAATGATCTTGAGTTGGTTGACAGTGTCACAGCACTGTTCCAGACTATTTCCACACTTTATCAAAGATTAACTAATCAAGTAATTATTAGTACTATTATTATTATTATTATTATTATTATTATGCTAGACATCATTGTACATTACATACACATACAGCAATTAATTTCCAAGCTACAGTACTGTGCAAAAGTTTTAGGCAACCTATATTTTTGATTACAAATTCTGTTATAGATATTTATTTTATGAATTCTGCATTACTCAGTCAGTACAAAAACATTTTAGATTTATTTTACTACTACTACTAATAATAATAATAACATCAATAATAATAATAATGTTACAAAAATAATAATTGTATGTCTGTAAAGATAGCAACTTATTTAAAATGAGGTTATTAAAAAAAAAAAAAAAACAATGTAGGCCCCTGAATTTTGCATGAAAAATCCAACTTCTTTAAAGAACAGTGGCAGATTCTCCAAGACACTCAGTAAAACTACCATTTAATTTCTTTATATAACTGTATAAACTGTACCTAGGACTAATATTTAAGAAAAAAAAAGTAAATGGTCATCACATAAAATACTGACTTTCTTTTATTAATTAATGAGTACTGCACATTGTTGTCTTTCAATTAATAAAACATGATTTAAGTCATCTTTACTTTCCAACATTTTTTGCATGTGCCTAAAACTTTTGCACAGTACTGTATGTCTACAGTTTCTACTTTGTGTGGTTTTATTAATGGTATATGACTTAGCATCTGCTAAGTCAATCAAATGCTTATAATCTTTGAGCGAAGGCATTCCTTTGAATGGGGGTGGGAGGGCTACAGCAATCTATAGCAACAGTTACGCTCATCTTAGAAGTGCATGTGCATATAATAAGGACACATGGATTAAAACAAAAGAAACAGATACATTAAAAACAGATTAGCATATGTCAAAATGTGCTATATTAAGTCAAATGAATAATTAAATGAACTTATATTAAATTGTAAATTAAATGCTGAAGAGAGACTTTACATTTAAAATGCCTAAATAATCTTAGAGACCTTTTGGAAGGTAATTATAGAGTGTGGGGGCATTTAATCTGTGAACAGCAAAAGATGTAACCCCGATCTAAGCATGAATGACACGTTATTGAAATGCAAGTTGAGCCTATGGATAGATTACTTGTGTTGTGCAAGAATTACAGTCTAGCAATAAATGTGTGTCAGTTCAAGCTTCCTATAGTAAAGACGATCTTTTGAGTTGTAACTCAGTGCAGGTAGTTACATCAGTCAAATGACCAACTCTCTGTACTTCTAGGTATCAGTAGGTCAAAGAAGCATGACACTTTGTATGTTAAGTGAATTAGCAGTTAGTGTTTTCCACCAAGTGTACTGAACTCCAATGATGTTGTGTTACTGGCAGTTGGAAGGAGATGCATTGGAGCTTTTTACTTCCTTCCAGCTTGTTAACACTATGATAGTGTTACACATGCAGGTGGAAGAGGACCCAAGTAATATTTGGATAGGACTCATACTAACAGTATTAATGAGAACAAGATTGCTACAAAAATGTGTGCTATTTCCTGCATATTTCTACACTTAAAACATTTTGTTATTTTCTTAAAAACCCTGGGAACCTAAATATTTCTAATTAATGGTTTTGTTGTAATTAATCTGGCTACTCAGGACCCACGATGTATTTTATTTCTTATGAATGTTATCCCAAAGTCTTGCTCTAAACTTAATGTAGAATGGACAGTTCTAAAATGCATAAAGCTTACATATCTCAAATAAAATGGCTCCACCCCCTCTACAATGTCTAAACAATATTTGTCTGAGGAAATCTGAGCCTCACACAAGACTTGTTTCAAGGCTCACACTGAGTAAAACCAGCACCTACTCCATAGCTCAAAGTAAAGTAAACAACATTTGGTAGAACTAGTATAGAGGGCTGTCACTCACACACATTAAAATATTAAGACCATGCCCAGGCTGTTCTTAGAGATGAGAGCATTTTGGTGATTTTTGAGCAGTGTTTGATCATATTTCTGCTTTGCGTTTTAAACTTTGCTGCACAAAAATTGCTGTATAAATTTAGCATAATAACAAATCCATATATCAGAATGTGTTCCCAAGGGCTTTAGGCTGATCTCAAAAATTCATCCTTTGGAAGTTTTTGAAGGAACTGATAATGCTCCCTACATGACTTTGCACCAAAAGGCCCAGTTTGGCACATTTAAATTTAACAAAGATGGACTGGGTAGTGAAATATTGCCATAAGACACACAGAGACATGAACGCACACACACACACACACACTGTGTACACATCCCTCAGCTGCTCCTTGTTGACTTTGTGCCAGATCTTCCAGCCTGAACAGTGTGGTCCAAAACCCTAAGACACAGCTTGGTTTCCAGCAATAAGAGCATTCCTCTGCAGTGGTTCTGATGATCTGAGTTGAATTTGAGCCAAACACAATGTTACAGAACACAGGGAACTTGCTATAAACCACCTAAAATCTCTGCAGATTGTTCTCAGTACTGTTTCATGTGGCTTCAGCATGCCTTGTGCTCAAGAGAAAAACATTTCAAGTGACGTCTGTCTTATCTGATTCAAACATTTGTCTTTGGTGTCTCATTTATAAAGTGAACTTGAATTTCATTCTGAATTGTGTTCTCAACATAAATTCCCCAGGATTTGCATACAACTTATTTGTAAGAACGTCATACGCTATGTTTTAATTTCAGTAAGTACCTTTAGAATACCCTTAAAAACCATTTAAATCTGAGAATTCAGCTTCAAAGTCATGTGTTTTATACCTCAACATACCTGAATATGGGGAGGTAATAAAAAGATGATGAGACAATAACTTGGATCAGGTGTGTTGGTAATGAAATAGTTTAATTGTTAGAAAAGCACCGACACTTTTTAAATACAGGACAGGACCCACAAAGCACAAATGTTTTCACACCCATTTTCTCTTAGGAACTAAGAATAGGCCTAAAATCCTAAAGCCATTAAGACTGGCAATATATATATACATATATATATATATATATATATATATATATATATATATATATATATATATATATATATTATACACACACATGCATACTTACAGACTAGATTTAAGATATTTTCGTTCATTAAAAATTGTTTTGCATTGTGCTCATTTTATCTCAGTAAAGAATGAGAGTTTTCACAGTTGAGTTTCTATCAGACCTCTTACAAAATTTTATAAGAAAGTTCCCTGGTTTTTACATGATTTTCCTTACTCAGAATCCAGTAGTACATTTTGAACTTCCTCTTCGATTGGAGCGCTGGTTTCCACGGCAACAGGTCCGGAGGAAGAGGCAGGAAATACGTGAGCTTGTGCTACAGCTTCACAAGAGGCAAGGGAGTGGAGCTGAGAGCAGCGGCTAAAGCACCTTCAACTGACACCAAGCAGCATTTGACCAACAATCTTGGCCTTGTTTTGTACTAATAGAGAAAATATTGCTATTTATATTTCCTGTTAATTTATTTTAATTATATATTTTTTGTGTGTGTCCAGTTTTGTAATGTATGAAGGAAGAAAATAGTTTACCTGAATAAAGGAAGAATTGTTTCTAAAACGGTCTGTTTATTACTTTTGATAATGGTATGATAAACTGAATGGTTTGAGCTGGAGCTATGAGGCTAACGTTGCTATGGGCTCTTAAATCCCCAGTTCTAACTCTACTCCTAAATCATCACATAATTAATGTGTTCTCCAATAGACTTGTTTATGTAGTTGTGGAAACATTTCCATAGAAATGGACAAAAGTACAGAAAGTGATTAGAACCAGGCATCTCAATATCTGTAACAGAAATGGCATATATTTTTTTCCTCACCACAACCTAAAGGCTAAAAATTTTATATGAAATTATGATGGAGTATAGTGGGAAATATAGAAAAAAACATTTATTTGATGACTCTTTTGCCTTACAATGGGCTGCATGTAACCCTCCAATATAAATAGATACGAATGTTCACTTGTCCCCGCAACTCTTGTGTCAAAGCTCTCATAAACCAATGTCTTGGACATCAGCAGTGCATTCAGGCTAGGTTAACTTGTTTGTCATGTATGTTTTGTTCTCAAGGTCAGGAATAACAAGGGTTAGCCATATGTGTAATTGGCCTGAGAGCAGGTCTGAATTATTGAGCGTTTTTGCTAATTGGATGTCGGTGTTAACTTAATTTCAGCAACAGCAGGGGCTCTAGGTGGGCCACTAGCCATAAGAAAAAAAGTCTTATCCCTTACTCCAGTCTCCACATAGTCAGTTAATGACCTAGTTACAAACTACATATGTACACCTGCAATAAATATGACACTATATAAGGCACCCACCCAGTCAGTTGTGTCTGCTTTGTCCATTATTTTGCTAACATTAGGTGTGCCAGCTATTAGCCTTGTAGTGCAAAGTAAAGTAGCATTTGAGACACCCAACATACAAAGGGATCAACAAAAATTTATCTATGGATTAGTAATGCTGTATGCTTATTATCCGGTAAGAAGTTTTGACATTCGGAAAGCTGGAAGGAATCACCAGTCTGAGCATATGGGCAGCCTTGGTGTGGGAATGGGATTAGTCCTTTTACTGTGGGCTATGTTCACTCACTCATTAATTTAAATGTGTTGACTGGAAGATCAACCCAATGCATTGCGAGGGCTTCCTGCTGTGGTTTGAGTAGATTAGCACTTATTACCTGTATCAGAATGCTCCTTTCTAAACTAGGCTATGAGAATAGGAAACATTCCAGCTTTTTGTCTCTGGATTACTTATATTAGCGAGGTATGGTTTTGTTTACTCACATCTTTGCTATTTTTGTTGGGTTTAGCATCCAAAAGCTAGAAGGAATTGCAGGAACTAAAGTTTGGTAGTAGGGAGAGGTAAACAACAGTTTGTGACTTAAACCCCTCCAAAGGCTTAGTGTAGGATATCCAGGAGAGGTACCTATAGGGAATGACACAAACAAGTAGGGTATACAAAACTGCCTGGTTGTCTGTTTAATGGATTACAAGAATAGTCTGGAAAACAATCCTTTAATAATAATAATGTGTATACCATAGCTCTGAAACAACATGATGCTGTAAATAATAAAAAAAAAAAAAGAAAATGGACACACAAGTATATACAAAACTAAAAAAATGCTGGTGATTCTGGTATTTCTCAGAACATTGGACTACAAAATCACTAAATGTCTTTGGGATTGACTTGGATCATGACCTTCTTCTTCTACGCAGCTTTGTGGGTTTGTCTGCATATTTCCCTGAAAACCTGAAAGTAGGGCTCCTGGAAAGAATGGAAGCAGAAGTGAAACCAAATAGTGGATGCAAAAATACTAAAAATATTGGTATAATCAGTGTTGAGTCTGATGTATATGTAGTTTTCTATCAAATAAAAATGTTTTTGTCTTTGTTGCTTAGTAATTAGACAGTGTTGCAGTGGGATTTGCTTGGTTCTCTACAATTAGAGCCGGAGCTAGAGGAAGTCCACACCCATAGCCCCTCTACTCAAGGCCATTGGGTTCAGTGACCCTGGTTTTCCTAATCTGGGCTAGACTCTGAGATTAGGGTGGAATTACATCCTCTGACAGGGACGGGTTCTTAACCCCCTCCTACTACAGTTTCCTAATCCAGTCTTACTGGAAGAACTCATCTTTACAGTAATGGTCCTGTCCTAATAATAATACTATGGAGCTGTTATTTTTTTCTTTTTCTTCTTTTTCTTTCTTTTTCTTTGCTTGTTAAAGAGGTTATCATTCAATGTTGCTAGAGTGAACAAAAATTGATAGCCACATGTTAGCATTATAGTTAAACGTTCATTCATTGTTAACCACATTTAAAAATTAGTGCTTTAAAAATACAGGTTCTGATGCTATTCCATATGACTACATTTTTGGACACACTGATCTAATATTTTTTGTGAAACGAAGGGCATTAATAGGCATTTTGTTCCCTCTTGGCTGCAGTAATAGCCTCTGGTTTCCTTAGATAGCTTTAACCCTAATATAAAAATATTGCAACCAATATTATTATGGCTACACTTTCACACTGACCTTTAAAGTAGCTGAATTATAAGATTGTGAAGAAAATTCTTGATGATTAAAGGAATGCAACATGTAATACAAGCGGTAGCCTTGTGAAATTCATTCCAAATTATAGCTGTCGATCAAAAGTGAGAAGGAACACCATGTAATATGTCCATCTTCATTAGCTTTAAAACATGACTACTACTCAGATTTACACTTCTGTCATGGAACATAATCTGGGCATTAAATCATTTTAGCAGGGTAGACAGATTCAGTTACTTGACGGTAGATGGCCATGAAGGTTGTTAATATCTTAAGGACAGTGCACTTGCTTTTTGGACAAAGGCCCAGACTCTGGCTCCCCTTGCCTTCAGCACTTTATCCAATAATTGATGTCTCGTATTGTGGTTGTGACATCATTGGTCACTATAAGATGCAAGGAGTGGCTGTCTGGTTAGTCTCTAAGCCAAAGGAAGGTGCTATGTTGTGTTTATTAATAGCTTGAGTAAAGCAGTGTAGTCTGAAGTCTATTATTGGCCTGTCTGATTTGAATAGAGATGCCTTTTCTTAAGATAGGTGCCCAGGATGATCTGTCCAGCCTACTTTTTGTATTTGATAGGATAAGCTTCATTCTTCTAGGATCATATGCTGAGATAAAGGATAAAATTTTTTAACTGTCCAACTTTGCAGAGTGACAAGACATTGAGACTATTGCTTTGCAGCAGAAAGATTGTTCAAAAACAGCCTGCTAATGCCTTCAATAATATAAGATGAAACTATTAGTGACAGTAAATGTTGCATATCCCCACAATCATCAAATGACAAACTATAGCAACCAGTGGAATGCTCAGGTATCAGAAAAAAATCTACTTGAAGGGACAGTCAATTGTCAGTATCTTTGATAATTATCATAAAGCTTCAAGGCAGGAGAGAACTACTTAAACTTAGGGTACTGACTTAAGGTCAGTTTAGTTTATTGTGAAAATCCTGTAGTGGCTAATAGATACCTTAACTGAATCAAGCCGAAACCTGCACTCCCAGAAGAGAGTGTAAAGTCGTGCTAAGCCTGGGGACACGGCATGTGGCATTCCACACATGTATTCATTCACTAGCCCAACATTTTACAACAATTAATTAATTTGGCTGGCATGATGTTCAGAGTTATTAGGACTCATGGCTTGTGCATTTACTGGCTTTTGTATGAATTCTAATCAAATTTATCAGCTATGTTCAAGGCCTTTTTTAATATATGTCTTAGTGGTGTAACAGCAGCTATTTTGGATCTCAGATCCCAATAAATGTGTAATGTTTTTTTTCTGTTTGTTTGTATTCCATTCTTGTACTCAGAATATCACTGAACTGAATGTCCAAATCGAATCAAATGTTGCTTAGGTCTCTTAAATATTCAGATAGGACTGGATTGGAGCAGTCTGAATTTCTGATTTCTGCATTAGCATATCCATAATCAATGTTGTTCTGCTGGTTCCAAAACACTGATTGTTTGTAATGCTTAGACATTTTAGATCTAATCTTCTAATTATTTCTTCTTCCAAAACTTTCTGACCCTGTGATCAACCACTTTTGGCTATAGTATCTTCATTAAGTTGGTTAGCATATGTGTGTTAGTGAAGTAACCTGACTAACACAACACTCCACACCACACTGAAGCCAAGCTTGTGCTTTCTGCTTTGACCTTTGAGAAAGAAAACAAGATATCAGCACAATGTTCAAGCCTTTTCACATATGGAATGCCTGGGGATTACTAGTCTGACCACACCATCTGGACCTTAGCATGCAGACGTGGTCCAAGTTAATAGTTTAATGATTCTGGGATCACTGATATCATTCACTGGTGTAGGATTAGATTATTTTGTAAACCTCGGATCTCTATTGCTATCATTATCCTGGGGCAGAATGGAGAAGATGTAAACATCAGAGCAGTAAAGTGTCTTAATTGCTGCCTGTGTCTGGATGTCATTGGAGTTTTGCAGGTGGGCCGTGTGGCGGTATCTGTGACTCCTGGACATGCTTCCCTCAGAGGACTTAACAAATAGGATTAGTGCACTGAAAAACCCTCCCCAAAGAGCCATCTGCTAAGAAGAGCTTGGAGGCTTGAGCTCGGGGCTACGTCAGTGAGTCCCCGGGAGCCCAAACAATGCCTCATTAAAACACTATAGTGCTTTCACTATAGAGCAATATCTGTATTTTTTTTTTCTTTGAGTCATGCTAGCCGGTATGCAGCGGATCCATAAATTGAAGCTACTGCTGAATTGATACTTCTCACTTTAAGTTTAGCATCAGCAGGTTGTGTAAAATCTTTTTTTAAAGAGTGGGCTAGGATTCAGGAATCAACAATGCTGTGCCTATGGTTGAAATGGGTTTGGTTTGGGCTTGGGGTCTTACTTTTGATGGGACACTTCCTCCTAAACACTGGTATGTATTTTAATGTCAGAGTAAATTTTATGTATGACTTTTAGCATGACAAATCCTTATACCTCTAATATCATTGCTTTAGAATAGAAGGCAAAAATGCAACATTTTAATGTAAGTGTAAAATATTTGAAATATTTTCTTGATCATATATATATAATGTATGTGTGTGTGTGTGTATGTATATATACACACATTTGCATATATGACAGAAAATGTATATTATTTACTGTATTTTGATCCTTGATTTGCCAGTGCAGTGTCCTGATACAAAGGACTAATTGGTTGTCAAATACCCTTTTACAGATGCAACTCTAGGGGTCCACAATGGCATTATCGATCTTGAAAACAGTCATACAAGGAATGTGTTAAGTTCTGGGATTGAGGATGGTCAGATGGTGTTCCCAAAGGTCAGCCAAGTGTCAGGGTCCACATCTAGAGAGGGGAGAGGTGCTCTGTCGAGACGGAAACGAGACATACTTTTTCCTAATGGTGTAAAACTCTGCTCTCAAGAGACTGTGAAGCAAGCCCTGCAAAATCATCTGGAATACTTTCATCTTCGAGGTGAGGGTAAAAGTAGTGTATGCAACCGGATGTATCTATAATTGGATACACTCTTGTGTGCACTCTTTATCTTTGTCCAATTTGCCCAGGGTTGCCTAAACTTACTAAGTATCGTCTATGCATAGGTAGTTAAAGTAAGGCAGGAAGAATTATGTGGGTGAAGTACTATTCATTATTTAGATTTGTTATCTGGGAAGGTTTGTTTCATTGGGTTATTTTAAAAAAATATGTTTTTTTCTCAAGTGTTTTTCTCTTAGATGTTGTAGTTCTAATAAGCTTTTACATTAGATGTTGGAACATTTTTGTGAGTATCTGATGGCATTTAGCCACATTAATTTTAGTGAGATCAGGTACTAATATTGGATGATCAGTTCTGGATCATAGATTATTGCAAACCTATTAGATGTTTAAGAAAACACAGTACTGCTGCTACAAAGCCTAATGCTGGTAGCTTTATACTCATATAGCTGACATCTAGAATTAGCCAGAGTGAACTGTTTGCAGGAAATGCAGGAAATTTCATTTGATTTCACGCATTTCTATATAGAATATACTTGTATTATTGAACATTTGCATTCAAAAAAGGGTGCACCTTAAATTTGAATTAAATGAAATGTGAAATAACTTCAGTCTGGACATAGGACCACATCCACAGATCCTCCTCCTACACATACCATGACCTGTCCCCTCTCCCTTTTTTGTGGCAAAAACCTCACATCCCACCACTACCCTGTCACCTCTGTTCTTTCCATGACAGCTTTCTCCTGCTTAATAACAGTGGGTGGTGTCCATCTTCTGTGGCCACAGCAAGGCAACCCAGAATGCCTTGCCAGAATTCACCTCCTCTCTCTCAAGTTCAGTGTTGGGTGTGGTCAAGACATGCCAACTAATTATTAATTACAGGAGGTGTCTAGAGGCTTGTGTACATTTACAGTTAATAAAAACATACCCCCAAAAGTTCACCCTGCATAAAGTTGTAATTTTTAAAATGTTCCTCTTACCTTTGAGATACAAAGGAATGGTGTTTTCCTACTCTTTAAAGTGGAGAATTTCTAGAGGTGTGTCCATCAACTACTAAAATATGTAAGCAGGCATGTTTACATCAAATGTTGTGATGACAACATTTTTCATTTTAGTTTTGCCTTTAATTTTTTTGCAGTTTATGGTTCTCCAACGGTCTCTATGATGCATAAACTGTGTGTTTTGGAAGTGGCTTACTGTCTCTTTGCTGATGCAGTAACTCATGTTCAAGTGCGCGATTTAGCATTCCTCTGCAGCAGCCACGCACCCCCTGCCACACACACATACACACAGTCTCACTCCGTCTCTCTTTTTTGCTCTGGTCATTTTTCATCCTCCTCTGCAATTATGCTACTGCAATTTTCTTTATGTTCTGTGCACTATACACACGTTCAGGCTGCCAGGAAAATATGAAACCCATGAAAACCCCCTCTCAACAAAATTACTCTTTACTTCAGTAGGCAGATATTAAGGGAATATTGCCGAAACATTGCTGAAAATGTTACCCAGGTTTATCTTCTTTTTTGCTTGTCCACAAGTGGATTAAATTGGAAAAACAATGTCTGCATATCTATAAACTATTAAATACAATCATTAAAGTTTTACAAATACGTCTACCCCTATTATTGAACAACATAGCAAAGGAAACGGAAACGTGATTATATCATTATTGAGCATAAAATTAACACCAGAAGCAAGTGTTAATTTACCGATAAAGAAGTCCAATGCCTCTCTCACAACAAGTCCTTACTTGAGCAGGCAGATGTTTGGGGGATATTCTAACAGTGTTATGAAAGATTGCTCCAGGTTCAGGCTCCTGCTTGTTTTTTTCCATTTAGGGATTTGAGGAGATAAAAATGAAGGACTTTTCTTGATACCTCACATGATAATGCAAATGATACATCACACTTTGCTAGCTCTCTGTCTTTGCATGCTGTAAAAAGACCAGTGTTCAAAGCCAGCACCTGTATCTGCAAACTCACACAGACAGAAATATACAACACAAAATCAGTCAAGCTTCTGGAGGAGCACTGAAGGCAGGGGGGCGTTTGCCCTACTGTGAACTCAAATATTAACAGTTGTTCTCAGAATCATATTTTGTTCCCTCAGGTTGCACTTCTTGCTTGTTTATCCATGCGTAGGGTACACTGATTAAAAGGATATAGGGGTCACATATGTCCAAACATAGTGATGCCAAACAGTTCTAGCAATAGTACGTCCATCATACCTTTGTTTCTGAACAAACTGATTAAGAAAACAGTGGTTTTCAGTCATGCAATGGATGCATGGACCATTACGTAATAGTTGCCCCAGGTTGATGTTCCTGTTTATTTTTTCCCACATGTAGAATACATTGAGGATGCAGGGGTCGCACATGTACAAAAGTTTCTTTTGCTAGAAAAAAAAACAACAGTGGATGAAAAAAAACAGTTGTGTCTAAAGTGTAGGCAAATGGCTCAGTGAAATATTTCCATTCTCTCTGAGGTTGCTTTCATTATTTTCTCACCTGAAACAGCAAACCATCATAGAGAATGAATGTTTATGAGCCAGTCCTTCATGACACACATTAATGGCGTAGTTCACTATTGTAATCAAAAAAATAAAATTCAGAAGATGTTTCCTCACCATTCACTAGCTCTCAAGTCTGTGTTTGTGCTCGAAACTGGCCTAATGTGTTTACAAAGCCCAGTGTCTATAAATTAATTTAAAAAATAAACTGAATCAGTCCATTATGCTAGTGTTTCTCTCTCTTTTCCTGCTCATGGCAGAGGCATCGAGAGGTGTTTAAGAACCCCAAACGTGGAAAAACACGAACTAAAATGAGGCTTACTCCATTCCTGCTCCATAGTTGTATGATATTGACTTATTTTTGCTGTTTTGGATCACTTAAGTTGGAAAGGTCTGGAGATGGTTAACTGCATTACAAAAAGTGCTACAAAACCAAACAGCTCATGTTATGAGTTTCTGTGGTTATTCAAACAGTGAGTAAAAACTTATAGACAAACTTCAGCCACACACAAACAGCAGTTACACCTTAAAAGACACATACCTTAGAATTGCATTTCACCACAATCGTAGACGTTCTCTTTAACAGACTACCACCAAGTAAATGTCTCTACAGTGCTGAGGAGGATGCACAACCCAAATCATACATGGTCTGTGTTGGTGGTGAAAATGGACAAACACTGTATGCAATGCAACAGACTATAGTCTGTTATTGTAGACCTTCAAAATGCTTGTCAGTGGTCAATGTGATGTCAGTGGACCTGAGAGAATGGACAGTGAAACTAGAAACAAGGAAGTGTCCACAGTGAAATGGCTGGTCATGTATATGTATATATACATACACACATACATTATACAGTATACAGAAAAACTGGAAAATGTTGTAAAATGTAATTAAAACAAGACAATTAGATAAAAAAAACTGACAAAGATACAAAGAAAATGTTTCCAATATTTGCACTTAACGAGTTAATCGTACTTGATAAATAGAAACACATTTAGAATTTCAGGCCTGCAATACACTCCAGACCGGCACGATGGGGCAGCAGGTAATGTAGCAATCACACAGCTCTGACATCCTGGGGTTGTGGGTTCAAGTCCCACTCTGGGTGAATGTGAGGAGTTTGGTGTGTTCGCCCCGTGTCCACATGGGTTTCCTCCAGGTGCTCCGGTTACCTCCGGACCTCCGGTTACCTATGGTCCAAAAACACATGTTGGTATGTGGATTGGCGACTCAGAAGTGTCCATAGGTGTGAGTGTGTGAGTGAATGTGAGTGATTCTGGGTAGGACCCACTGCAACCCTGAACTGGATAAGTGGTTTCAGACAATGAATAAATGAACACACTCCAAAAAGTTAAGACAGAGGCATGTGTTTCCCTCCTTTTAATAGCACTGTTTAATAATTTGGGAACTGAGGATACATATTGTTAAAATTTTGCAAGTGGAATCTTTGCCCTTTCTGGCTTGACACAAGAATTCAGCTGCTCGTAAATGTATGGAAGCCATTGACTGATATTCTTGTTCATGATGTGCCATTGGAAAAAAATCTGGACTTTTGGCAGCTTAGACAGGCACACTTGTCTATGAAGCCATATTACTGTAGCAAATACTAAATGAGGCCTGGCATTGTCTTGCTGACATAACCATGAACTTCCCAATAAATAGTGAACTTGATTGCAGTGTTTGTCTCTCTAAACACTCGTTTACCTAGACATTAATGGAAAATTCTCACATATGCAAGTGGACACTGATGTACAAATCACTTATAAAATTTGGAGGTTATTTTTGTCATTAGCTTCTAAACACTTTCATTTTTCATTAACCCCAATTTAAAAGTGTACTCTTCTGACCATAGCACCCCTTTCACATGCCTTTCTGACCATCTGACAGTTGCATATGCAGTGCTATCTGAGGGCTTGAAGGTCACACTCATTCAATATTGGTGTTTGGCCTTACCCTACATGGTCTGGTATTTCTCCAGATTCCCAAAATCATTTAAAAAGTATTATATGATAAAAGACCTTCTGTGGAATCTTACATTGAAAATGTTTTAATAGTTTGATGATGTTTGGCATAAAGTAATGAGCAGCAAACTATTTCCCTTGCAAAAACTGATGTTTTCATGAATGCTCCTTTTATACTTTTATGTTCTCCCCCTTATACCATAATGCTTAAAAACACTTTGATATTTTCTACATATTTTTATGCGACAGTTGTATTTATGTATGTATGTCAGGTGATTCCAAATGTTCAAACCTTACTGTGCATATATATATATATATATATATATATATATATATATATATATATATATATATATATATATATATATATATATGTGTGTGTATGTGTACTCCTCAGTTTGTCAGGAGACTGTGTGGGAGGCGTTTAAGATCTTCTGGGACAGGCTTCCTGAGAGAGACGAGTACCAGCTGTGGATCACTAGGTGCCAGAACGGCAGCATTAGTGTCTTTGACATTGGCAAGCGCTTCAGCCAGTCACCCGAGCACATAGCCCTTGTCACCAGCGTGAGTCAAAGGAGCCTCAGTTAACCTCAGGGGTGCTGAAATTATTTGGACTCTTTTCTGTGCTTAAAAATTAATTAGTCTGTGTTAGAAAACTTAACATCAAACCAAGCACTGTTTATATGAAACAGACTATTCTTAGAGTGTCATTACATTTTTTGGCTTTTTAGACTAAAATACTTTGTCTCCCTCATTTACATAAAATGGAAAATGGCATACAAAAGCCCGTAATGCTTTGAACAGGTTTTTGCAGACTTCTGTAGGTTTGTGTCCAAAAGGCTTTGGACATTTCTGAGTGAATTGTAAGGAGCCACAAATGTCTCTGGCTTATACTAGTGTATACTTCTGATGTATTAAACATGTTTTCCTCTAGCACAAATGATAATTTCCTAATTTCATTGAATACTTTATTTTAATACTAATTATAAATCGTCACCCAAATGAATACTAGATGATTCTAGCAAGAAAGTCCATTTAATTAATGAAAACTACCTTTTTTAAATCATTTACTACATATCTAAGTCTTACTTTGTTTTTGTTTCTAATTTCAGAGAGTGGCAATGGCATCAACACGGTGAGTTTTGTAGTTTTATTTTTATTATTTATATGCTAATTTGATTAAAAACATTATAAACCAGTTCTCAAATAAGTTGCAAAAACAAAGCATTTATTCTGCATTTGCATACATGATTTTATTATATTTGTGTGTAAAATACCGATCTAACAAAGCCAAAGTCGAGAATTCAACAATTTTAGTTACATTTCTGACACAAATTACCATGATATAACCAAACTGCAATAATCTTTTATCAATTTGACTTGCACTCTGAATAAGCTTGTGAACTCACTCAGGAAACAAAATCATAATGCATCCAACAATAAACCAAGCCTTGTGTATCAGTAGAAAAAAGAAAGCTCCAATTCTGCTGACAGCAGATGTAACTGAATTTAAGTGATAACATCGTCGATTTTATGGAGTCCCTTTTGTAAGTCTTTTATACAGACATAAGATATCTCCCGATGTATTCACATGATTCCATGTTTGTGTTGCACCAGAGAACCCACCCACTCATGGCAGCCTGAGTGCAGGTAGGCCCATTGACCCCCATGGGCAAACCAATATCCACTCCATAGGCCAGTTAACATCACATAAACCACATCATGCTAACTGGTCCCCATTAGCATTATTTTGTATTGGTGGTATATTCCTTTAAAGTTCACTATTTGTAGTTCTACTATCTGTAATATATTTTTATGCTGTTGTACTTCTCAGTGGACTTTTAAACTTGTGATCCTACTGTAAAAATGTGATCCATTTCCTCAGTAAAGTACCAGTTTAATACCAGGCTTTTGTTGCAAAGAATAAGCAACAAATGCAAATTTTTCTCAACACTAGCACTGACACTTTGCTGATGAAATTACAAATTACTAGATTTTGCTGGATAGCCTGTGAACATCCTTGGCTTTTGCGAAACTAGAACTAGTATTGTGTATATACAATACCATATACACAATATGCATATATATATATATATATATATATATATATATATATATATATATATATATATATATATATATAATTTTTTTAAATTAATGTGCAAATTAATAATGCCTTCAGCTTCAGTTTTTTGGGGGAAAAAAACAACAAAAAACTGAAAACCCCTTGTGTAGCTGACAGGAATTTGGGAGAAATTAATTTCTTTTTGCATTCTGTTTGGTTATGCACTAAATATCTTTGTAACATTATTTTCTTTCACAGCCAGCATATTACGTCACCTCCAACAAAAGCTAATATTGTTGTCACCACAACTGAAAAAGGTCTGGTTTTTAGTGTCTGTAGAAATTAGCAGTAGAGCTGTAGAGTAGTAGGATTGAAACTGTATGGAGATACTGTATTATGTATTTGTCACATCTGAAAATTACCATTCATTCACTACTAATGGTCTGGCTTTGCATCATTCCCACCTTCCACACTACAACGGTATATTGCCAAAGCACAATAGCCATGAAAACCCTGTAAAACCATATGTGATACTCTCATCTTAACTTTAATTACTAAAATACAAAAACTGAAAACTCAGGTGTAAAAATGGTAGGTAATGATAGGCCACAGATGTACAGTAATAACTTTTCTTAAGCAGTCTGCCATTGTCTCTAGACCTTTGTGAAGTTTTCCACTTGTGAAAATATCATGAGCTCAGCTATAAAAAAAAAGTAGAAATGTATATATTATTTTTCTGTTTACACAAGTTTTCACAGTAATTTTAAGGGAATTATTTAAATTGCTGTATCGGTCTTATCAAGATTTCATTTATTTTATATAAATTGTGATTAAACGTAATTTGTTTAATCACCAATACATTCCTGCATAAATGTGCATATAGGAAAATGCCAACCAAATATGCTTAAAAGGTTTAAAATGAAACGAAATTACACTCAGTAGAGGTTGATTAACATTAAACTGAATAATACACCTTGTTTCTTAATAGCTTTTATTCTGTATTAGCCATTTAAAAATGTAGAATAATTTTTCATTTGCTCTTTATTATGCTTGGCAACATAACAGATTTTCTCCCTACCTGTTGTTCAGTTTCACTAAAGCCATTAGTCTGCATGAGGCCCAGGACCTACGTTGCTCTCAGAATAGCTGCTAATCCATCTTAGTCGTGGTGTCTGACAAATGGACAGTATCAGTACATGCAGACAGTTGTTAGCCTTTTAAACTGCTGTAACTAACTGTCTGAATGTGATGTAACCTCTGGGAGGAAAAGGCATAAACACAAATAAGTGGTTTCACCACCTTGTTTTAAGTGGCCAGTAAGCAATTTTGTCATTAATGGTAATCAGTGCAATTTAGGAACTGATGAAAAAGCACCAACAGTGCTATATTGTATGGATGTAATAAGGTAGTGGTATGTCTAAAGTTTAAATCTGGAGCTCATAAACTCATATTTTTCCCTTTCTCATTCTTTCTCTCTCTCTTTGTTACTGGAAACGATATCAGCTTCACCAACAAAATCCCTAGAAATAAATCCAAAAGGGGACTCTACAATACATGTAGAACAGACTACATTTACACCACAACAGACTACAATTGCTCCAAAGGAAACAGCATTTGTTGCAACAGAGACTAAAGTTACAACAGTGCAGACTACAGTACAACTAATCGCAGCCACCAGCATGGCCACAGGACTGGAAGTTACTCTAGAGGTCACCTCTAAGCCTACTCTTACCCCGACCTTTGAGGACTTGCAAGGGATAAGCCCCAATTCCACGACACAAGTCACCGGTCAGGCAACTGATCAGATAAGCCTCAGCACTGAACTGGAGGTGAACCAGGAAGCCCCTGGAGAAAGTACAACTAAAACATCAAAAGTTGCCTTGGGAGATGGTGAAGTCAGGGACATTTCAGAGACTACTTTAAAGGCCAGTGTGGGCACTTTTGTTAATTCTGATTTAGAGGAAATCACAGTAGGCCCAGAATATGGGTCACCTCAAGAACCAATGCAGGTAACAGATGATGACACTCATTATACTCATGAAACAGGAACAGCAGTACAGTTTTCACCTAGCCCTAATTTGCACAGCACACCTCAACCCACTAAATATGAACAGCTGGTGGTGAACAATACTGAACAACCTCCAGCTCTGGAGGACTTATCTGACACACCTAAAGTTGAACCTCCCAACACGGGTAGTGATACACGTTCAGTTAAGGACAAATTTGATGATGTTAAAGAAATGGCACCTGGGAAAGTTGTTGCGGAAGATGTGCCTAAGCCTCATGAGGATGATTTACCTGAAAATGCCACAGATAAGGAATCACCAAAAAGGACTGAAGGAGATACACATGTGGTTGTAGTGCAGGACACTGAAGAGAAAACTGAGGATGAGATTGAAGATATCACACCAGAGCCAGACAATGGGAGATTCACACAAGGGGAGCTTCAAGTAACTGATCCAACTGAAGTCACAGAGGAGAGTACTATAGCTAATAAGGAAGAAATAACTGCAGTTGATTTGGATGAAGAAGGGGCAGCTGGAGTTCTACCTGGGTCTCCAACCCATGAGGTATCTTTGGAAGACAGCATACCAGTTGCTGCTATTGTAGGGAGAACCACTGGTGGTACAGAAGAGGATCAACTTGAAGGCACTACAGGTGCACCTCATTCTACTACATTAGACTTATCTGAAACTACAGTAAAAGTTTTACATAAGGAGCTTGTTACAGATGCCTATTCTGTTAAAAAAAACACACTTACAGATGTAACAAAAAGTACAACTATTGCTCCTGAAGTTACAGTACCAGAACATCCTACAGTCGTGCAAATAACTGAGGTTGCTGTTGTGAAAGTAATGACAGAAAAGACTGCAGAGGATATACTTATAGAGGACAAAAACCCGTCCACAAGACCTACAGAGATTACACCTGAGGTCAAACCTGAAATTGTTGTTGAAGTTCATGATGGCAAATCTGACTCTGCTTTAAAGGTTAGGCATGATTCTAGTGTCACACCTACAGTCATACATGATGTTACTGCTAAAAATGTCTCACCTGATAATAATGTTGACACACTTGGAGTCACATCAGGTAATGAAGATACCACACCTGTGGTTATTTTTGATAATGATGTAGAAATAACTGAGGTAGAAACTGATGTTGAACATGGCATACCTGAAGTCATATATGATATTAAAAATGATGCACATGAGGTTATACCTGACAAGGAAGATGGTATACCTGAGGTTTTACTTGATACTAAAGAAGAAGTACCTACTGTTACATCTGACACAGAAGATGGAACACCTGAAGTTTTATCTGATACTAAAGTGGAATTATCTACTGTTATACCTGACACTGAAGATGGAACACCTTTGGATTTCCCTGATACAAAAGACGAAGTTCCTGTCTTTATACCTGACACTGAGGATGGAACACCTGAGGTTTTACCTGATACTAAAGAGGAAGTACCTACCATTATACCTGACACTGAAGATGGAACACCTTTTGTTCTCCTTGATAATAAAGAGAAAGTTCCTGCTTTTAAACCTGACACTGAAGATGGAACACCTGAGGTTTTACCTGATACTAAAGAGGAAGTACCTACTGTTATACCTGACACTGCGGATGGAACACCTGACGTTTTACCTGACACTAAAGAGGTAGTACCAAACTTTATACCTGCCACTGAAGATGGAACACCTGAGGTTTTACCTGACACTAAAGAGGAAGTACCTGCTGTTATACCTGACACTGAAATTAGAACACCTGAGGGTTTACCTGATACTGAAGAGGAAGTACCTGCTGTTATACCCGACACTGAAGATGGCACACATGAGGCTTTACCTGATACTGAGGGGGACGTATCTGCAGTTATACCTGACACAGAAGATGGAACACCTGAAGTTTTACCTGATACTAAAGAGCTAGCACCTGCAGTTATACCTGGCACTGAGGATGGCACACTTGATGTTTTACCTGATACTAAAGAGGTAGTACCAACCTTTATACCTGCCACTGAAGATGGAACACCTGAGGTTTTACCTGACACTAAAGAGGAAGTACCTGCTGTTATACCTGACACTGAAATTAGAACACCTGAGGGTTTACCTGATACTGAAGAGGAAGTACCTGCTGTTATACCCGACACTGAAGATGGCACACATGAGGCTTTACCTGATACTGAGGAGGACGTATCTGCAGTTATACCTGACACTGAAGATGGAACACCTGAAGTTTTACCTGATACTAAAGAGCTAGCACCTGCAGTTATACCTGGCACTGAGGATGGCACACTTGACGTTTTACCTGATACTAAAGAGCTAGCACCTGCAGTTATACCTGGCACTGAGGATGGCACACTTGACGTTTTACCTGATACTGAAGAGAAAGCACCAGCAGTTATACCTGACACTGAGGTTGGCACACCTGAGGTTTTACCTGATACTGAAGAGAAAGTATCTGCAGTTATACCTGATGCTGAAAATGGAACACCTGAGGTTTTACCTGACAATAAAGAGGAAGCATTTGCAGTTATACCTGACACAGAAGATGGTCAGGTAACATCTGAGGTTTTACCTGGCACTGAGGATGAAGATATGGTTACTCCTGAATCTAAAGATGAAACTCCTGGCACTGAAGATGACACTCCCACCACAGTAGGGGTTGGTTTTGCAATGGAAAAAGAAACACCTAGGGAGAAGACAGCATTGGACTTACCTAAAACAATTGTGGTAGAAGACATATCTCTTCCACTTGCAGACATAGAAAAACCTAGATTTGGAGAAGCATCTGCAAAGGGAAGTGAGACATTAGAAGCCACAACTTCAGACGTACATGAAACTCTGGGTGCGGAGGACAAATCCATATCAGATGTGCATGAAAATTCTAGGGTTATAGATGAAGACACGCCTGAAGTTACTGAGGCACCTAAGGTTCCTGAATCCACAGCATCAACATTAACCGAAATAGTGGTGGATGAGAGCTCACCTAAAGTGGTTATAGAGGAGATAGAGACTGAGGTAAAAAAAGTACATGAACATATTGAATTGATACCTGATTCTACACCTAAAATCACAACGCAAGGTGACTCTCTTAGTCCTGCTGTGTTTGAGGGTGTCCCTGAAGCACCTCTTGATCCAGGCACTACAGGTCCTGCTGGAAAGACACCTAAAATAGAGGATGATAAACCCACCCCATCAATCAAACTGGAAGAAAGCACAGTGGGCCTAAATGAATTAAAAATGGACACACAAAAGAACACCCTGTCGACTCCATTGCATACCACCACACAAGATCTCTCCAATGATATTCTTGAAGAAAACAAAATGGTGAGTGGCCACTAGCTGTTACAACAATATTTGTTGTTTATTTTCAAGTATCTTAGTGAATATGAAGGCTTATATTATGAAGACTCTTATTCCTTAACTATGTAAAATTTAATATGATGGGACCTTTGTAACCTGAAAGTCATTTCCCTTTTGGACAGATTGGTAATGAAGTTGACACTACTCTGTCTCGGCCTGTGCGTCCAATGGTGGATTATGTTGTGGAGCTGAGCATCAAACTAAAAGGAGAGATTTATGATGATGCCCTGAGAGATTCGTCAAGCTTTTACTACCAGCGGCTGTCTAAACAGTTCATTGAAAAGGTGGGTAGTAAGCTCCATGTAGTGTATGTCCTTAAGTGCTAATCAAATCCCAAACCCCAGATTTAACCACTTTAAAGGAAAATGCAAACCGCTCGCAGAGCCACACCATAGTGTAACTCTCAGGAACATCTGGAAATGTTCATTTTAATTTAGCAGACCTAGATTTTAGCTGGATCTGAACAACAAATTGACCTGTAAGTCTCTCTGGAAACACTGATTGAGCCCCAAACCAAGAAGAATTTTCAGAGATGAGGTCTCTGAAATGTTGTCCTGATGAACTGCTCCAAACCTACCTTCAATCCTAGAGGGAAACATAAAGAAAAGTGGACTCTGCAGGGCTGTGGGCCTGCCATGTTGCATTTTCTAAGGTAGTATACTTGATATATGGCCAGAAACTAACATCATGATATTCTAGAAATCTCAAGCCCAACCTGTGCCCACAATCTCATTCTCCAGTGTCCACATACTTTGCCTCTCCAAGTTGTATCACTCTCCTTCTCAATTCTCATTTTTCCTTGCTGTGTTATAAAAGCCCCAGAAGAGTTTGGCCAAAGATATGGTCTGCTCATTTTTATTGTTTTCTGGGCCAGGTAAATGATGCATTCAGGAAAGTCCAACCTACATATAGTATATACACCTTGGGCACTTAAGGTTATCCTTATGGGAATACCTGGAACAGAGAGCCAAGGTTATCATAAATTACCTTGCAAGGTTCAGAGAACTGACAGCTCTGGATATTGGTAGGAAAGACAATGTTCATTTCCAGATGCATTCCCATTTCTCAGGATTGCTCAGGATTTCATAATGTAGAGATGTCATAGCTTGTGGAAACTCCCTAATATTCATTTCACATCATCATCATCTCTCTCTCTCTCTCCCTCTCCCCAGATTGAAGATGCCTTTGAAAACCTTCCAGGGTTCAAGAGTGTTTTTATACTTGAATTCAGGTGAAGACACCAGTTGACTTATATAATGCAATATTCCTATAACCTTCCAAACTCCAGTAGAAGAGCTATCAGTTGTGATCCTAAACTTTGTTCCCCTCTTTTTCTTTTTTCTTTTCAAATAAATCCCTAAAACCAGGCCACAAAAAGACATCCAAGGGTGAGTAGCCTATTTTCCATTTGAAACCACACTTTCTGACCTACATAAAGTTTTAACAGTCATACATCTTTATAGAAAAATGAGGCATTTATGGCTCATCATATGGTCCAAACACAAAACAGACTGAATACAGCATGTGCATGGGCAGAATGTTGAAACAGCATTTTTCATACCTGTGCAAAATTACATGAGAGGCTGATAAATCTTTGACCTGGCAGCTATGGAGTTCCCTGTGCTGCCATATCACACAGCAGCTGCAGGAACCCGGAGGCCATTGCTCCTCCCAAACAGCTAATGAGAAATTCATGTGTCTGGGTTTTGGCACAGAGGAATCCCAAAAGCTAAACCCCTTTTGTTTTACATTCCATATTATTTTCTGAGCTCCTCTTATATAGCTAATGGCTGAAGTTTTGGTATTATTGTTTATGACAGGAACAACATATAGTTATCTTGGCAATTGAGGGAATATGCTGGGAATATTCCAAAGGTTTGTTGGTATTTGCCATGTGGGCTGAATTGAAGGACTAAAGATAGGATACATGCAAATTCAATATTTCTTCTGAAATTAAGTGTGTTATTAGAATGCTTCTCCCTCTTTGCTGCTGTAACAGCTTCTAATCTTCTGGGAAACTGGCTTTTGGAACATTGCTGTAATGGCTTTAAATATGAGGTCAGGTACTGGTATTGGGAAGATCACATGTGCCACACCAACTCATACAAGGTATAGACTGAGCTCAGCAGCAGAAAATGCAGTTCACTGCTTCACAGTCCATTGCTGGGGGGGCTTTATACAGCTTTAGCCTTCATATAGCAATGGGCTGAGTGATATTATTACTTTTCTATATTGATTATACAAGATAATTGTGCAACGTTTAAGGTAAACTTTAATGTAGAAGTGCTTACAAATACTTGGCAAAACATGTTTTAGTGTATTTCTGCAATGCATCTTTCACTAATGGTTTACGAAGGTCACCCTGCTAATTGAAATAAGACAGCCCACCAAATATACAGGATTCAATCTACATTTTAATGACTGTTTCAATTTTCTCCTCTGTCACATTTAATTGAGGTTGGATTCTTTGTGGTTTGGGGAAATTTTCCTCTCAGTTAATGACATTTTGTGAGTTCCCCAAGAACCCCTAAAGCACCTGAACAATGAGGGTTTTGCAGAAAAGGACAGCAAGCCGTAGTGCCAAAGATACAGGACTATGAAGGAGATTATGCCTGTCAGGGGAGGGAAAATTGATCTGGCCATAAACTCACCAGGTTTTCTCTCACTCATCAAGAAATATGAGGCTAAATAGGAATAAAAGAGGGGAAAAATCTAGGTCAGAGCTCATTGTGCAAAAAAAAAAAAAAATGCATTTTCTTATTCTTAATTTTTTTAGCAAGTCTTTGGCTCCAGAGCATTGGGCATAAATGCATGCAGTTTCTGAAAGCTAGTTGACCTAAGAACTAGAATTATATTTTGCTAACTAATATTTACTATGTAGAGATATTAATATTAATATATTAATATATTAATATAATTAATATATTAATAGTAATATATAAATAATAATATATTAATATATTAATATATTAATATAATATTTAATATGTAGAGACACTTGAATAAACTGACCAACAGCAACCTCCAGTGTTAACATCAGCCCATTTTATTTTCATTAAATAACAGAACCTATATATAATTAAGACAATTGATGATTGTAATTAGATATTTTACATTAGCAGGTGGTTGGATGTTCCAGCTATAGTGATTATATTAGACAAGGAATGATTGCTACCAGTTCATATTGTCATTGTCCTTTTCAATCAGTAAATATTCTATGATGAATGGGCAGCCATGAAAAAAATATATATTTTTGTCAGGCCAGTACATATTGTCACAATATGTTTTTCATCAGATTTAAGGCCGGCCTTAATGTTAGCTATAATTAAGGAATTAATGTTTGCAGTCCTTCATGATTCTAATAATAATAAGACGAATTAACCTTTTCATTATGTATGTTTTCTAGCACATCATTTGCTAGTTTTTCCATTTCTAGTAATAGCTGCTCCCTAGCAACAGTCTTGCAGCCTTAATTGCAGTAATTGAACAATTTTAAGGGGCACAGATAGATGAGACAGACCTTCAGTGTAAACAGAACATCCTGAAATGTATTTGGATGCTCTGGATCAGGTACATATTAGTCCAGTGGTGCTTTTCCTCTGTATGATACACACTCTGCTAGACTCCACATTGCTCTACTCGCTTTTGTCCATTTGAACCTCTGTGTTTATTTATGAACTGCAGTTTTGAGTTTGGAGATTTTATTTGTGGCTAATTTGTGTACATTTCATATATACACATCATGTTTAGTCCATATTTGTGTTGCTTGGAACCAGGCGTGAGCTGGAGTGAAATGGCATCAATTGGCTGAATGGCAACAAATTCTCATATCAACATTCCTATATCTTCTGTAGAGTCTTCCCAGCAAAGAGGGGAAAATCCACCTATTAATACTCTTCATTACAACCATTGCTCTCAGTTGACCGTTGTCCACTCTACAGGGGTCTGGCTGTGGTGGTACACTATGCCATTGTTCTGGAAGGAGATGGAACAGGAATTAACAATGAAACCATGCACTACATCACCCTCCATTCCAACCAAGTAGAGAAGTCCTACACAGAGACAGAAGAACTGCCTACTGTGGTTTACACCATTACAGACTTCCGGAACTACATCAGCGTAGCCCTGCACAAGGAGACCCTCGGGAATAATGGGAACACCACTCTTGATGTTGATCCGGACTCTCTCCAGCTGGAAAACGGTAGGACATGCACTAAATTGTTATGTGGGATTATTGGATAAGCACACTTGCAGTACTGGCAACAGAGAGAATAACATTTATAAAAAGCTATTTAATTGGGCAATTATGGGTTAGTGTTTAAGGGTTTAGAAAACAGCTATTATCAGTATACACTCATGTGAAAAATTTGGGGACCTGGGTCAAATGGTGTTTTTGGCATCTCTACAGAGAAAGCAACTCTGCACACTTTAATGGAGAAATATTATATAGTTGCCTAATCTAACATTTTGAAAATAAACATAAAAAATTTGGCCTCTGCAAATTTGTTGTTGCTAACTTACTTACCATTACTTGGTAACTTAGCAGAGAACTGTTTCATCTTGGGTGAAATTAGTATGTCTCTGACTCAGTAAGTTATTAGTTTTTCCCTATTTTCCAGTTGTTGCATAAATCTGCTTCCTTAGTAATGAATGTAAATACTAATGTAATTTTTTTGTAATTAAGACATCCTTGTTTTCTCATCGATCTGAGAAATGTGAACCATGACATTGGGTAGACATCTAATCCTATTTAGATTATTTTGAGTGATTTTCTGTGAAGATTTGTCTAATTATTGTAATGCTGATTCTCATGCTAGAGCTAATTCCACACTTGATTGCATCCAGTATCTTTAGGTTTTTCCTTAAGGCAAGAGATGATGTATTGCTCAAAATGTATTGCTCATGAATATATTTAGTTTTACAATGTTTTATCCAGAGAGTCTTACATTTCTAATCATGCTACAGATTTAAGGCAAATTTAGTGTAGGGGTTATGGCCAAGAATTATTACTAGTGGAAATTGTACCTTCTATATAGAAGGAAACATTGTTACTCAGCATGAATCAATCACTAGTCAGTATTTTGTCCTTATCGCCTGTTTCAGTCCTCCTGCCTGCCCCTTGGCCTTGAGAAGAACTCAGTATGTATTATGCCTAGTAAATACAATCTGATGTGATTTGTCTCTGTTTTGGTTTTGCAGTGGAGGCACTGCCTCTTTCCAAACCAACCGGCAGACCGCTCGACTCCAATGACATGATGGTGAGTCTGTGGTCACTGGCAGGACCACCTGAGTATGGGGGAAACCACGTTTCTCTGACGTCCAAGCACTTTTGCTTGTCCTTTTTCTCGGCAGTGGTGGGCAATCCTTTCAAGTGCAAATTGGAGAGCTCCTGAGAAAATCTTTGGCAACCTTGTGACTGCTGTTAAATGAAAAATGATACCCACTAATGGCAGTCATATGTAGGTTTTAACACTGCATGATAAGAGCGATTACCCCAACTCTAAAATTGGGTCTTTGGGGTACATAATTAAAAGCGATTATAGCCACAGCAATGGGATAGTGCCACAAGTCTGTTAAAATATTCAAGTCTATTTTCCATGGGAGGTGTTCTCTAGACACAAACTAAGCATGACATATTATGAAAATTGTTTAGCTCCATTGCCATGAAAAGCCCACCCCCCCAAAAAATAGAGCCTGTTTTCAATTTCATTGGTACACTGAGATATTTATTGCTGTGGGTGATCCACTTTCCACAGCGAGCATCACTTAATTAGAGAGACACACTGAATGCGGCAATAATCTCAGAATTTACTCTGTTTTTCCCCCTTTGCATTTAAAAAAATCTGGCACTCCTTTTGCGACCCTTATTAAAACTGATTTACAGTCTTGTTTTGGCCGATGCACACCGTTGAAGTCTGCCTCCAGGAACATGTGCTTCTCTCTCATGCTCTCCCTCTCTCTCTCTCTCCCTCTCCCTCTCCCTCTCTCTCCACAAACAGGTAATGGCACTGACGTATGGGCCATTTACTAGTAGAACATCTGAAGCTAATTCATTATTGAATCTGTCCACTTTAACAGACAGACTTTTATTGCTGTCCTTTGGGCAAAGCTGCATCATTTTTGTTTATAATCTGTTTACATACATGATGAAAGAGAAGCAAAGCCTGTTACGGTGGACGGGGCTTTGGCTAGCAATAAGGGCTTGAATGAAGGGGCTTTGG
The DNA here is from genome assembly GCF_029633855.1 of Hoplias malabaricus. Classification (NCBI taxonomy): domain Eukaryota; kingdom Metazoa; phylum Chordata; class Actinopteri; order Characiformes; family Erythrinidae; genus Hoplias; species Hoplias malabaricus. Next base: position 39,086,104 of record NC_089819.1, on the reverse strand, counting down.
CTTGCAGGCTGCAAAGATTTTTTTCTTGCATCTAATGACTGCTCCATGTCACCATCAGCCAGCTTTTTTTCAGTCACACTCCACTTATTACTTGCTTATTCTTACTGCCATAGGTCAAGAGACATGTATACTGGAAGTCACATATATATGTTACATACAGTTTTACCTGTGGTCATTATTTTTTATGCCAACCTATGTTTTAGCTTGAAAAAATATGTTGAGTTATGTATGACATAAAGCATTATAGTGTGACTTATCATGCTAGAAGGTTCGGTTTGCCAAGAACAGATACTACTGATATAGTTATTGATGTTTTTGGTTTCTAGCTGGGGCAAGTATGTAATAGTTGGTTGGATGTGTATATTTTCATCACAATGAAACATGTGGGACCAGGTGGGTGTACAGTATTTGTGTCTTGTCTGCATCTCTACTCTGTGTTTTCCACAGACATTCCCCTGAAAATCTTTCCACTGTAGTTTGGGGAAAATTTGTTACACTTAGACTATATGATCACTGTTTACTTTAGCCATGTGTGCTTGGTTTTTCTTCATATCAGGGCATATATGCAAAAGTATTCTAAGCTATAGTTTGACACATGCCTTGTGAAGTGTGGATTCAGCAGAGCAATGCAGTGATTCCAAATAGGCAAGATCACAAGATTAACTTGCAGAAAAAAAAGAAACCAACATAGTTAGCAACGTCTCATGGGCCATATTTCTAGCATATTTGTTTTCCTAGTTTAAATCAATACAAGAATCTTTAGATACAGTACATTAAACAAAGAATGTTTGTATGATCGTCAAAATAATTAGGTTTGCAAAAACTAATGTAACAAAATTGAAAAAAAGGTTTTAAATAGTTGACAATCAATTTAATTAATGATTAATTGTTTGTTTGTTTATTTTGTTGTAATATCAATTAATATTCAGCCTGACACTGTTTTGGAAACTGTACACTATTCGTTATATAGTGCATTATTTTGTGCATTACATTTCTTTGAAATGTTGTAACAAATTTTAATATTCTGTCTTTATATATATTTTTAATAATCCAACTAATCTATTAATACAAATAATATTTATTTACAGCCAAAAAGATGATAATATCTGCAAGTATTCATGTAAAGTCATAACATTTCTTCCCCTTCATTTTAGGACCACATTCTTGCTGCAGAAAAGCCACCTGATATTCCTCGACAGGGTCTGAGCAGCAATGACCTCTTCCTCAAAAAAGAGGATTTTCTCTTTGATCCTGTGCACCCTTATGACCCCTGGATGAGCTCACAGGGTGAATTGGCCAGTGAAAATGATGTTATCATCCTTGAGGAAAGTCCAACATCACCTCCTGCAGAAGAACCACTGAAGAACATGGACATTGAATCCATCTTGAAATCTGAAACCACCAGCATAGCTTCAAAGGCTAGCGCAGAGAGTAAGCTTTATATTTATAGTTCATTTTGGTTCAAACTTTAATACAGCCCACCCAACCAAATCCCTGAAATTTAACAATAATTCCCAAGCTATAGCCCAAATGATATTGAACCTGTTTCCTATATAAAGTGGTCCTCATCTTTGACTTGCCTGTGTTTCTTTGTTTATTTTGCTTTACTCCAATTTAGACGATGGTACAATCCAAGAAGAAGGTTTCCTAGAAACCACAACCTCTGCTAACCCTACCTCAGTTATTATAGTTGAAGTCCACACTACGGAGGGAATCAGGACAGAAAGCCCTCATGTGGGACCTCCACATGTGGTAGAGACAATGGACATAGACCTGGGCTCTGGATCAGGCTTCTCCGGTGATGGCCAAGGGTCTAACATCTGGTCATGGATTCCAGACAAACCTTCAGAAAGCTCAGAACAGGACTCTCAGGAAGATGAAAAGACTACGCAAAACCCTGGGGAAGACCATGAGATGAAACAGGACGAAGAACATTTAGAGCCTGAGATATCTGCCCCAGATGTGACTTCTGAAAATCCATTCTTAGATAGGGTAATAGTGACTCAAGACATCCGCACTCACCCTCAGTACACGACCACAGACCAGGCTCCAGTCTTCTGGACTATGGAGACACTGACTGTGGAGCTATCGATGCAGACCCAAGAGGCCCCTGGGATTTACGGTGAATACGATTCCAGCAAATTTTCTACTTACATGCCTGCTGTAACTGACCTACCAGAACAGGTCTACACAACAACAGAAATTCCTGTCGTAAAGGAGACAACAGTTTACAGCCATGAGACTACTTATAATAGGCCTGACACTACTGGATATAGGCCTGAGACAACTGAGTATAAACCAAAGACTTCTGAGAATAAGTCTGAGAGTACTGAAGGTAGGCATGTCAGTACAGAGAACAAGCCTGAGATTACTGAGTATAAACCTGAGACTACTAAAAATAGGCCTGAAACTATGCCTGAAACTAAAGAGAGTAGGCCCAAAGATGATGTCCAGGGTACATCTGTTTTGACTACACCAGCAAATATGGTGGTAACATCAGAAGCTGTATCTTACCCAGACATTAAGTCAAAGGACACAATAACAGAGGAACATTTTCTCTGGGCTTTTACAGAGTATCCTTCTGTAGAAAATGTTGAAGTTGTTACAGTAAGAGATCCTACCGTTGACCCTGGCGCTACTGAGAAACCCGTTATTGAAGATGTGACAGATTTACCTGTTATCTTTGTCCCAGAGCTGGACAAATTAAGTAATGGTGTGGAGATTATTGATGAGGAAGGGGTGGATACTATGCTTGAAGTCACAGAAGCTCCAGTTTCTGAAATCTCATCTGAAGATCTTGGCATTGATGAAATCTTACTGGCGACAACTGCTCCAGCAATCACTGAAGGATCAAGCATAGATCCATCAACCCCCCTCTCACCTGAGAAGGAGTCTCCCTTCACTAGAATATCTGATTCTGCCCCCGTTGAGGATTCTTCATTGCTTTATTCAACAACAGAAATATTACCCACGTATGAATCAACCCATTTTGCTCCTGCAGAGGCCATTTCAAAAGTTTTGATACAAGCTGAGGACATGGACACTGAAACTGGATTTACATATATCGCTGATCTTGCTGGACCTGAGGAAAAGGGCAATGATGTAGCTGACATATCTACTGCAATTCAACCTGCAACAACTTCAGTCATTCCCAGTGACACAGATAGCTCTGAGAGGGATCAACCATCTACAATGGTACCTCCATTTTTCCAGCCAACATTCCGACCTACAGACAGAATAATTAATGCAGAAGTGTCTTCCGAGAATTATCTATATAAAGAGAGCATCCTATCAACTTCCAGTGTTTCTGATCACATTCTTTCAAGCAAAAGTGAAGACTATGATAGCAGGACTACAGAGGCTCACATTCCAGACAACCCCAGCATAACTAACCAAGATGTCTCCTTTGAAATCCTCCAGTATGACACTTCAAGCCTCAGCGATGACAATGGCAGTGGGCTCCCTCAGGGCACTGACATGGCAAGTGTTGCAATGGCTGCCATGCCTCCTAGTCCTGGACGGTCATTGATGGTGTTTTTCAGTCTTCGGGTCACAAACATGATGTTCTCAGATGATTTGTTCAACAAAAGCTCTGCTGAATACAAGGCCTTAGAGCAACGCTTTTTGGAACTGGTAAGGCTTTTACAGAACCATATTTAATAGATTATGATCATATGAAAAGGTGTCCCAAAAACCTTATGATTATATATACCTTGACACCTTGTCATAGGATATATTTAATTTGTTTATGCCTATATAGGAAAAACTATGAACACTGTGGTAGTAGAGTACCTAATACATTACCATAAATACTGGATTAAGATAACTGTAGCATACCAGTGAGGAGTAAGTTGAATAATAATAATAAATATGAAATGTTTGCAGTTCAGGGCGGCACGGTGGCGCAGCAGGTAGTGTCACAGTCACACAGTTCCAGGGGTTGTGGGTTCGATTCCCGCTCCGGGTTACCCTCTGTGAGGAGTAGGTGTGTTCTCCCCGTGTCCGCGTGGGTTTCCTCTGGGTGCTCCGGTTTCCTCCCACAGTTCAAAAACACACGTTAGTAGGTGGATTGGCGACTCAAACGTGTCCGTAGGTGTGAGTGAATGTGTGTGTGTGTTTGTGTTGCCCTGTGAAGGACTGGCGCCCCCTCCAGGGTGTATTCCCGCCTTGCGCCCAATGATTACAGGTAGGCTCTGGACCCACCGCGACCCTGAATTGGATAAGCAGTTACAGATAATGAATAATGAATGAATGAATGTTTGCAGTTCCATTGAAGAATTTCAGTGTGTCAAAGAGCTTTTTTTGTAAACCCACACAGCAAATTCACCTGTGAATAACACGGTGAGTGTAAAGATTTAAAACACCTTTAAGATTTAAATTACATAAAGTGGTAAATACTGTAACAACAGTTAAAACCATAATTAATAATAGAAGTGAAAATGGGATAAAAAGTAAACAAGCAGGAAAAAATATTTAAATGAGAGTAAATACTATTTGTTGAATATCAGTAATTGATTAAAAAAACTGATAGTACCTAACGGAAATGCGCATATTTATTTAATTAAATGTTTTAATGTTTTATTTTGTTTTTATTTTGTGTTTAGAGATTCAATGGCTCGGTGCTCCTCAGGAAGACAGAGCTTTGGGCCAGTTGCTAATTTGATGTTACTTAGATTTGTTTGCTTATATTCTAGTCCTAAGACAGACATTTCGAGGTGCTTAGCTTCTTCCAACAATATTGTTGAAGCATATTTAACCATTGCTGAACAATCCTAACCAATTATGATATACAAAATATTATTATATTCAAGACTTTTAGTCTTAGTCTAATTCTAATGATGTATTGAAATAAATGTGCCTTCTCTACTCTAACCCAGTGTCTCATTTTTGTTCATTTTTGTGTCTAGCTGGTGCCATACCTACAGTCCAATCTTTCCAACTTCCAGCAACTGGAAATCCTAAATTTCAGGAATGGCAGCATTGTGGTCAACAGCAGGATGAAATTTGGCAAGCCAGTTCCTCACGAAGTGACCTCTGCAGTCTATGTTATCCTGCAGGATTTCTGCAACACTGCCTACCAGACCATGAACCTTGCCATAGACAAGTACTCTCTGGATGTTGAATCAGGTGGATCAAGTGGTGATAATATAGGATATAGTGGGGCAGTGGGTGCATTTTAGGTGGGCTAAACAGGACTTAAATATTTTCTTGGCCTGTTATATAGATACTTACAGAATTGTATATTCACAGATAGATCCCATTTCTAAACATACTTTACCAGGAAACTTGCAAACATCATATGATAGGTCTTATGTGTTGTTGCAATTTTCAACAGATCATTCACAACATGCCACATAATATATTCATTATTTATGATTTCAGCATCCTAAATTGAGGGGCCCCTGTTGTTTTGGCTCTGTCATCCAGAGATTACAAATTTGAACACCAACAGTGACACAATGAGAGCCTTTGTCTTTGTTTTGCCACTTTCTTGGTACAGTTTGTGAACTTTGTAAGGACAGGAGTGCCAAGCCTGGCTAGGATATTATTCCACTGGAGAGTAAATGATCACCTCCTCAGTAGACCATGTCTCATTTGTCACAGATTGTGCCTGAGTGTTAAATTAACTAAAGTTGGAATCAGGAAGGTTTTTCTTTTTTCTTTATATCATCTAATTGCTTGACGTCAGTGCAAGGATGAGCATCATATTTTAAGCTGTACAACAGCCAGTGTGATATTAGTAGCAGACACCTTTTTGGAATAATGCTGATATTGTCACGTACCTGTTTCACAGCCAAGCAAACTGAGCTACAGTAGAATTCCAGTTCATTATATGGGAACTCATAATAAGCATATGTGGATAAGAGAAAAAAATTTTGTTAGAACATTTATAGAGGTTGTTTATGGACAAATAGCTGTTAATTTACATTAGTATTTTTGAGGTGGTTTGTGGATAATATCATTTAAAATAATTTACAGGAAATATGAGGATGATCCTTAAATGAGGATGTTTATAAACTAATAAATTCAATCATTGTATATAAGAGCATCTATAGAGGATTGTTTATGGACTATACCCATAGTGTCTGAGATTGTTTGCTAAGGCTCTTTAGGGGATAATATCTTATTCTAGCATACAAGTGTGCTCATCTGTATTTGTTTGCTTACAGACTAATATCTCATATACCTATAATCATATGTTTAGATTTAGTGTGAAAAAAGAGTGCTAAGACATGTTATAAACTATTGCTGTTATATTGTAAATGCTACTAATTTTGAAAACAGTTCCTACTGGTTTCCGAAAGAGAATGCAGAGATGGAAAAGTAAATTAGAATTGGGCTGTCCAGTCTGGCTTAGCAAAACTGGCTTTGGGCATTTAGACTGAGTGTTTCCATTTGCAGACCATTCTGTTCTCAGGTGAGACGTGCAGCAATGCGCACGTTGTCCGAGTGAGTCATCTTCCGTGTTTATGTGTGTGTGTGTGTGTCTCTGTTCCTGTTAAGCTAGGCCAGTGTAATCTGTCTGAGCCGGGGTCTTATCACGCTCCTCATCACAGTGTCTAAATGCTGAGTCATCCCAACCTCTTGATTAAGAACACAAAATGTTGTTTATTTTTGGACCATAATATTTTATTTTAGGAGCACCTTGATATTAATGTAATAATTGTCAGCAATGCAAAAAACAGTAGCCAGTGGTAAATATAGTCACCGAATTAAAAAAAAAAAAACTAATTGAAAACTAAATGAAACAAGCTGCATGTTCCAAAACGGGTGTTTAAAATGGTTAAATGATAGAGAAAAGATGGGTCTCATAACAAGAAGGAATAAACAATAACAGAAGATTTTACTGGTGTTCTCAGAAAAATAGTCTTGTACATGTCAACATCAGTTTTATGTACTGTAGAGATACTTATTCTCCTCCCTCTTTTTGTTGGTGTAGGTGAAAAAGCTGACCCCTGTAAGTTCCAGGCCTGTAATGAGTTCTCCAAGTGCATGGTAAATAAGTGGACTGGTGAAGCTGAATGTGTATGTGACACTGGCTACTTCAGTGTGGATGGTCTTCCCTGTCAAAGCATCTGCGACATCCAGGAGGACTTCTGCCTCAACGATGGCAAGTGTGACATCATACCTGGCAAAGGTGCCATCTGCAGGTGAGATCTCTTTGTTATTAATTGTCAAAAGAATAATTAATCATGTTCACAAATATTGCTTGCTGCCTTTTGATGGTATTTCTGATTAGGGTTTCAATATGGCAGCTACTTGTATTTTTTTAATCCACTGCCAAAACCACCTTAAAAATTATTCCTGTTTTAATCATTTTTTCATAAATTTTCTGCAACCAATCCTGTTCATGCTGGGGCCAGATCCTACCTGGAATCTGTGCAAGGCAGGAACACACCTTGGACAGGGCCCCAGTCCATCACACAGCACCTCACACTCACTGAGTCACTCACACAGTCGCAACTGTGGACATGTTTGAGAAGCCAAACCACCTATGAACGTGTGCTTTTGGGCTGTGTGAGGAAACCAGAACTCCCAGATGAAACTCACAAAGACATGGGTCAAAGACACCAAACTTCTCACATGTTCTGCCATTGTGCCAACTTTCTCTATTATTCAGTTACTATTTAATGTTTTCTCCATTATTTTTGGCTTGTGGTGTATTGGTTTTTAGGTGTCGTGTTGGAGAGAATTGGTGGTATCGGGGGGAGCACTGTGAGGAATATGTTTCTGAGCCGCTTGTGGTTGGCATTGCCATTGTGTCTGTTGCTGGATTTCTCCTTGTTGCTTCCGGAATCATCTTTTTCCTGGCAAGGACACTCCGAGACCAGTATGACAGAGACGACTCAGAGGACCCACTGAGGTAATGAATCATCTACTTTACTGTATTGCCCTATGGTGTATAGCAACACCATATGGTGGGCAAGCTGTTTGATTCTCCTCTTGGGTAACCTCACTTGGATAAGAACATCTCAAAAAATAATGATATTCAAAGAAATATAATGAAAATAAAATAAAATAAATTAAAAAATGCAATGTTTTACTGTCTTTAAACATATTAATGTTTACTGAATTTAATGTTTAAATGTATACTTCACCAAAGACTTAAGCACTAACAAATACACAAAGGCTAACGTGTTAGTGAGAAGCATTTGAGATTTTTGCATATAAAGGTCAAAAGTTCATTACACTTCCACTATGACTAAGCCTATTAGACTGGAGAAAGTCAGCCTAATCTACGAGGAACCAAAGCATGGCCTAAATACGTCAATTTAAACACTGTATAAGCTTATGGGCTTCAGATGAGTAAATAGTCAGACACTGATCATATGGACATGGTGTAAATAAGAATCCTGAAATGTTTAGTTTTCTGCTGAGGCTCAAAGAGTTAGCTCCCTTCTCCCACAGCCTCAAAGCTACAGAGCCTCAGGCTTGGCTGCCATTTTGTGGCTGATTAACAAACGCAGACGTGTTTATTAGAAAATATCAACACAGCCTTGATTGTGTTTAAAATTCAGAATTTTTTTTTTCATGAGGACACAGAGTTCAGTAAGAACCAGCCTAGCCAAGGGCAGTGTTTTTGGTGTTTTTAGAAGCTAGCAAAGAACAACAAAGAAGTGCTCCAGGATGAAGCACTTTTTCTTTTAGGAACTTTTTCCTCCACTGAGCTTAGCTTTCAAACCAATGTTTATTTACCTTTTCTGAGTGACCTAACATACTCTCTGAGTTATAATGTCTTTCACAAATTTGTTGGTTTCTTATTTAACTGTTAAAATAGAGGCAGCTTCTGCTGGTTGAATGAAATATGCTATGTTTACTGTCAGAAGAAAAAGTACTGCACAGTTGTATATGTATATATGTAAAGTTATAAAATATAGGAGATGAAATGGGCTGTGTGAAATCAATGTAACTTAAAAATCTACAATTATATAGAATATGGTACAGTTATGTTCAATTATATAATGTTTACAAAGGAGTTCAAGTAAAGAAAAGAAATTTCACTGGAAATTGAGTCTGTCTAGAGCAATGAGATAATGGTAAGCAATTCAAAACTTAGGTGGTGTCACAGGAAATTTACTAAGCCTGGAGTGGCCATAGGGAGGCCTGTCATCTGGATGCTTATGATGAGTTCAACAGGACAGTACCACTTGTGAACACAAGGGTTTCCATCCAAAAATTCACAAATATGATGTGCAATAAAGTCATATCGGCAGAAAAAAATGTAAAAGGAAACATATTTCCATCCACTTTACTTCTGTCTTCAGGGATGGCATAGAAACCAGGCAGATGAAGATGTTTGAGTGAGGTTTTGCTTTGGTCAAAATGTTTTTTACAGATGTCTATACCAAACACAAATTTTCATCAAAAAGTCTGATTTAATATTTATTTGTTGGGGCTTGTTTCTGTCGTATACAACTAGTTTTGAATGTTTTGACAGGAAAGAAAATATATGTTGTTAGGTCTCTGACTTTTGCGCAGTGCTGTACATATACACTAAAATACGAATCTCAGGTGATGCTGGTACAAAAAGAGAGTAATTCTAAAGTGTGAAGAGAAGAGAAAGAGAAGGAGAGTCAGAGGAGTCTGTTAAAAGTCTGTGGTCCAAGGGACAGCCGCTCACACTGTACTCACACCATCCAAAACATTATTGTTAATTTAGAATCCCCCACCCCCATTTTCATCATTCTGATATTCTAAATTTTCCACCTTGTCCAACATTAAAAATTGTGATATTTGGGTATTTTTCAGCCTTTACCATTTAAGTTTTTATGCACCTTTTCATAATTTGCAAAAACTCTTAAATAGCCTGCATAAACATTGTTCACTCTCATGCACTCAATAAAGCTGGAGTGTTTGTGTTTAAATATGCTTAAATAGACAGAGGAACGACGGTTCCTGGAGTTGTATAACAGCATCACTACCTGTTGCACCACCATGCCACCTGTATATAAATGTATATTTCTAAATAATTGATGAACGAGTGGGTAATTATACAGCATATATTGCTTTGGCTTTAATTTACACATAAAAAACCTACTAGTCATATTCATGCAGATTCCCAGAAGGATCAACTGGCCCCTGTTTTTGTGTGTGTGTGTGCAATGCGGACATAATTTTATGACCACCTCCTTAACCGTATATACACTGTCCATGCTCTCAGCTCAACTGAATACACAAAAGCACATGTTGCTGGAGATTTTAAACACAAGATCTACTCGCTACCTCATTTGTACACCTTGTAGATGTAAAATCCGAGAGCTCAATTGTTGCTGCACATTTTGTGTTGGTTGTCCTCTAGTCCTTTATCAGTCGACACAGGATGCTGTTGGCTGAATATTTTGTTGGTGGATTATTCTCAGACCAGTTGTGGCTTTAAAACTTTAGCAACACTCCACCATCCCAGTTCTGTAGTGGTCCTGACCATTAAAGAACCATGTTAAAAGGGTAAACATAATATGCAGTTGGACTACAGTGTATATTACAGTGTGCTACTGTATGGTCAGTAGAACTGATAGAATGAGGAGTGACTAGAAACATGGTGGTCATAATGTTATGGTTGATCTGTGTGTGTGTGTGTGTCTGTGTAGGCTACATATATAAACTCTAGCAGAGAGTAGGTGATGTAATGTCTCAGTGGGGGATCTGGAAGAGCCGCTCAGTAGCCTGCGTCACAGTGGCCTGAGTGGGGCAAATCAACCTGAGAGGTGGGGCACACCCAAATCAGCTCTCAGCCTGCAGAGAACCCCACTGAGTAATCATCTCACTCTTTCCACATTTCGCTTCTCTCTCTGTTTCTCTCTCTAATGGGTCAACCTTTCATCATTTTTATCATGGTTATTTTAACTTTCGAGGCCAAAGATGAAAAATATAAAGAGAAAAGGATTTGAGAACATGGTTACGACTACAAAGATGGGGTGAATTAGTGACCATAGCACATTTAATTCTGACTATATTTTTCTTGCTTACACCATTCTGACAACATGAAGTCACTTTCTGTATTTGTTATCTGATCTGTATGATCAGAGAATTCAGGTACAAACTGGCATCCCTGCAATCACTGTTGAAGAACTGTTGTAAACAGTGCTTTAGGAATCTATTTGGTCGATTTGTTTTGGTCTGCTTTTTTATTGGGTTTATAAAAGATTGCGTAGTGTCCCTAGAGTTCATTTAGCAAATATTATCCAAACATCAATTATCCCTGTATGTCTTTAAACAAAGATAAAATTTCAAATGTTCAGAAGCCAGCATCCATGATGGGGCATTAGTGCACATGGCAAGGGTGACGTCTGTGGGGGTACTGTTAATGCTGGACATTAAAGATAGGTCTTGGAGGAACATGTTTCCATCCAGTCAACAGCTTTTTCGGGGAAGGCTTTGTTTATTTCAGTATGACAATCCTAACTACATTCTGAATGGATTATAACCACACGGCTCCTTAGTAGAAGGGTCCAGAAGCTAAACTAGTTCAGACCTGCCACCCACTGAAAATAAGATTTCATCTGAAATCCTGTAACAAGCCAGAATCTGCAAGAACAGTTCACTTTCAAAATTACAGCAAATGGTCTCCTCAGTTCCCAAACACTAGTATTGTTAAAAGAAAAGGTGATGCAACACAGTCAAAACATGCCAATGTACATTTGTTTGAATGTGTTGCTCAAATCAAATTCAGTATAAATATTTTTCAAAAAACGTTAAACCTCAATTTCAACATTTAAATTGTTGTCTTTGTACGGTTCTATATTAAATATAGGGTTTAAATGATTTGCAAATTGAATTTTGTTTCTATTTACATTTTGCACAATGTCCCAACGTTTTTGGAAATGGGGTGGCAATTGCAAGGAGCTCCAGAGGACACAGTTCCCCTGCTCCACAGCTCAATACTGTAGATTGCTATATGCCTTTAGCTTACACTTGTTATTAAGAATGTCCCCATTCTCTCTCTCTCTCTTTCTCTCTCTCTTTCTTTCTGCCGGTCTTTCTCTCTCTTTCTGTGCCTTGTCAGACATGCTGACAGTGTGCCGTCACTGGAGAGAGCCACTAAGTACAACCCCATGTTCGAGAGTGATGTGAACTCTGGCTACAACCAGGGCTACTCTGGAGTTCCAGCCAGCAGAGGCATGTCCAGTGACTTCAGCAGTGAGGAGCTATGCCACATCTATGAAAACAGCCAGCTCACCAAAGAGGTGGGGACCAGTGTATTACTATCACCATACCTTAGTAGGTGCTTAGTAAGTAGCAAAATGAAGGTGTATTTAAGTGTCCACTTTATTAAAGTTTTGTATTTTCCATTGTCTACTCTAGATGTTTCTAATGAGGTGGTTTGTGAGAGGAAGTACAAAATTCCCTTATGTTGTATTTTTTCTCACTAACAACTTTAGTAGAAACACTTACCTTATACTTCTGTTTGTAGTGTAACAACTAGGGACTATAGCATATCTGTTCCAGCACAATTACCTTCCTCAAACCCCACCTAAGCACTGATCAGAGGACTGCTTTTCATGTGTGTGTGAGAGTGTGTGTGTGTGTGTGTGAAACATCATTGACCAGTAACACTGAAGCTTTGTCATATCCCTCCTCCATTTCTCTCTTTCTCTCTCTCTCTCTCTCTCTCTCTCTCTCTGTCTTGATCTCTGTCCACAGGAAATACAAGACAGGATTAGAATTCTTGAGCTCTATGCTAAGGATCGAGAGTTTGCTGAATTTGTTCGGCAGCACCAAGTGTGAGTGTGTAACTACTTAATTCACATTTAATTCAGTTCAAGTTCAGTTCGATTTCATTTTGTTCAGTTCATTTAGTTCAAATATACATTCAGTTCTGAAGGCAAGCATTTAATACATAACGTCCCAAGTTAAATATGGATTAATTCAGTAAGATTTAGTTATTGCAAAAATACACTGAATGCTGAAAAGTAACCGGTGGAAAAACATTCATTATCTGTAACTGCTTATCCAATTCAGGGTCGCGGTAGGTCCAGAGCCTACCTGGAATCATTGGGCGCAAGGCGGGAATACAACCTGGAGAGGGCGCCAGCCCTTCACAGGGCAACACAGACACACACATTCACTCACACACTCGGACACTTTTGAGTCGCCAATCCACCTACCAATGTGTGTTTTTGGACTGTGGGAGGAAACCGGAGCACCCGGAGGAAACCCACGCTGACACGGGGAGAACACACCAAACTCCTCACAGACAGTCACCCGGAGCGGGAATCGAGCCCACAACCTCCAGGCCCCTGGAGCTGTGTGACTGCAACACTACCTGCTGCGCCACCGTGCCGCCCTCGGTGGAAATTAAACACTTATAATGACATAGCCTGTTTGGATCAACACCTCTGGAGACATCAAAGCATCAAAGACTCCTTAAACAAGGGGTTACCGAAGCATTATGCATCTTTTGTTTGTGCTAATTAGATCCAAATGGATGTGTCCAGACGTTTATTTTGTCTGTGGCTGGGTTGCATGAGAACAGTGTAGAATGTTTCAGACAAGAGTAAAACATCCAAACTGATGAGTTGTGGCTGGAACTTAACTACTCCAGCAGAACACACGCAGAAAACACAAACGCATATCAGGTATTTACAGAAATCTGTTATGTAGGTTTGAGTTGTTTATTCACTATTGACAGACTGTTTATAGTAAAGTTCATTACTATAATGTACAAGCTTTATTTTAAGATTTCTTTCTACCAAAATCATTTTACATAGAAGAACATAATGTAAATAATTAAATATATATATATATATATATATATATGGTTAATTGATTATGTTACATGATCAGGGTGCTGAACCTGAGACGAGAGAGCACTTCTACACAGAGCTGCTGACCACGTTGCCCACAACAAGGTACTTGTCCAATCTCTAATCTGTAATGTACAGGTGCATCTCAGTAAATTAGAATATCATCAAAATGTCCATTTATTTCAGTAATTTACTTCGAAAAATGAAACTCATTTTATATAGATTCATTACAAACAGAGTGATCTATTTCAAGTGTTTATGTTTATTGTTGATTATATTTATGTTTAATGTTGATGATTATGGCTTACAGCCAATGAAAACCCAAAAGTCATTGTTTCAGAAAATTAAAATATAATATAAGACCAATTAAAAATATTATAATACAGAAATGTTGGCCTACTGATAGGCATGTACAGTGTATGCACTCAATACTTAGTCAGGGATCCTTTTGATGATGAATTACTGCATCAGTGCGCTGTGGCATGGAGGTGATCAGCCTGTGGCACTGCTGAGGTGTTTTGGAAGCCCAGGTTGCTTTGATAGTGGCCTTCAGCTCGTCTGCATTGTTGTAGATTTATATTTTTTTATTTATTTTATTTTATTTTTATTTTTATATAATTTTTTTGTTTTTTGGCTGCATTTTTTTTTTAATTGGGTTTTAAAAGATTGTGTAGTGTCCCTAGAGTTCATTTATCAATTATCCCTGTCTTTCTTCAAACAAAGACAATATTTCAAATGTTCAGAAGCCAACATCAATGATGGGGCATTAGTGCACATGGCATGGGTGACTTCTGTGGGGATACTGTTAATGCTGGACATTAAAGACAGGTCTGGGAGCAACATGCTTTCGAGTCAATAGCTTTTTCGATAGGACTGGCGTCTCTCATCTTCCTCTTGAAAATACCCCATAGATTCTCTATGAGATTCTCTAAACCCTATACACAGCAAATTCACCAGTGTTAAATCAACACTATTAGTGTTAAATCAACACTGTTAGTGTAATAATTTAACACTCTCAGTGTTAAGTTAACACTAATAGTGTTGATTTTACACTGGAGAATTTGCTGTGTAGATTCTCTATGGGGTTTAGGTCAGGTGAGTATTCTGGCCAGTCAAGCACAGTGATGTTTTGGACCCCTGAGCAACAGTCTTTTTCTCCTTGGCCCAGGAAGGACACTTCTGGTGTTGTCTCTGGGCCATGAGTGGCTTTACACAAAGAATGGAACAGTTGTAGCCCATGTCCTGGATACATCCGTGTGTGGTGGCTCTTGAAGCACTGACTGCAGCAGCATTCCACTCCTTGTGAATCTCCCCAAATTTTTGAATGGCCTTTTCTTGACCATCCTTTCAAGGCTGTGGTTCTCCCTGTTGCTAGTGCACCTTTTTCTACCACACTTTTTCCTTCCATTCAACTTACCATTAATATGCTTGGATACAGCAGAAGGGTGTCAATGGCTGCCTTCTAGACATCTGTCAAATCAGCAGTTTTCCCCATGATTGTGTAGCCTACTGAACAAGGGTTCATTTTAAAGGCTTAGGAAACCATTGCAGGTATTTTGTATTGATTATTCTAATTTTTGGAGATAAAGATTCTTAGGTTTTCATTGTCTATAAGCCATAATCATGAACATTAAAAGAAATAAGCACTTGAAATAGATCAGTCTGTTTGTAATGAATCTATATTATATATGAGTTTACATTTTGAAATGAATTACTGAAATAAATTAACTTTTTGATGATAATCTATTTCTCTGAGGTGCACCTGTATGTGTAGGTACCTTATTTATGATCTTCTGTCATAGATTGTACATGCTTATGTGTTCAATCAGTGAACAGCAGCTACACAAATTTCTACATTCTCCTGAACAAAATTGTCATTGATATTGATGTCAAACTCATTCACTTATTCTTTCAGTAACTCACTCTTTCCTTCTCTCATTCACTCAAATCCAGTTATTCACAAACTCACGCACTGACTCACTCATTGCTTGTTACTAATTAATTCACTCCTTCCCTACTCACTCTTTCACTCATTTAGTTATCCACTCAGTAACTCACACATTCACTTACTTAAAATTAACAAAATATAATTTAGAAATGTATGCTTCCATTGATATAAAACAGTATGTGTTTGAATTATATGTACAAATTGATTACATTTGGAATAATCAATGCTAGCTTTTTGCCACTGTTTATCATTCTCCTCAGAATACTTGCCTTCGGTCTTGAAAGACATGCAAGAGGGAACAGAGTCTTCTGTTGACATGGGTTTTCCATAAAAGACTTTTTGACAATGGACACGTTCAATGCTTTCAGTGTACTTCTGTTATTTTTATTTATTTTTTTAGATTCATGGGTTTAAATTAGCAAGAAGAAACTGCCACTGAAACAGGTGGAGTTACGTTGAAGTTTAGTTGGGATTATGTGAGCTGTTTTACATTTTTTGTCTTTTTCTAATTGTGGGGGATTAAGATAGGAATGTCTGCATAACACTTGGAAAGTAATCGCCGAGCAGTTCACTGGACAAGAACAAACAAGGTTGCCTGGTCCTTTTTCCAATTCATTATTTTCTTACTGATATCCTTTCTGTGTATATATTTGAGGAAGGGCCAGATCCATTTGTCAGTGCCTTCTTTGAGATCAATCAGTTGCTGTTTTAACTGTGATTGGGTGATGTGGTGTTGAATATAAAGGCAAATGTGATTGACTGATGAGACACTGAACTTCGAATTTAAAACATCTAGAATGACTTGTGAAGCTAGTTGTATGGTGTATAAATGACTGTGAGATGTTGTTAATGAAGTGTAAACATTTGCTTTTCTTATGCACATACATAGACCATGTACATCAGCTATGGACCATTTTATTTTAGCGGTATTAATGTTTTAGATGTTTTGCTTGTTTGTTTGTTTGTTTGTTTTTGAGTTTGAATGACATTTATTGTAGTTCAGAATTTTCTACTTTTCTAAAAGCACACAAAACTGTTACATAATTTATCCATACAGGTATTTTTTTTTCTTTTCTTTTTTCTTTTTATTAAATGAGTGATATTTACTGATATAACTGGCCATATTAACATATAAGAGTTGTTTACTGGATGCTGTTACATTTCAAGCTTATCCTGGCTTTATTCGACTTTCTAGGCCAATGTAACCAAGGTTTCATATTCTAATAAAGCTGCGTTTTAATATTTTCTACATTTTTAATGTGGTTAAGTATTGCTCCTAGTGGTTATTTTCTTTTGTTATAATCTCAGGCAGTTGCTTAGCTATAATTTTTCTATTTAGTCATATCTCTCTCTCTCTCTCTCTCTCTCTCTCCCTTTCTCTTTCTCTTTCTCTCACACACGCACATACACACACACACACTGTCATTTTGTATGCCTCATAAACTGTAAAAGGCAAAACAGTTCAGATTATATTCATCTGCAACTTCAGGACAATGTTTCAGTGGTGAATCCTGCAATGAGACATTCCTGCCTGTAGATGGCTCTATTTCTGCACTGTAAAACAGAAAATAACAAGCCATGCACTCCATCTCTCTCTCTCTCTCTCTCTCTCTCTCTCTGTCCCTGCTCTCTCTCTCTCTCTCTCTCTCTCTCTCTCTCTCTATATATATATATATATATATATATATATATATATATATATATAATGCGTGTGTGTGTGTATCATCCTGTGAAAGACTGGCGCCCCTTCCAGTGTGTGTTCCTGCCTTGTGCCCAGTGATTCCGGGTAGGCTTCGGACTCACCTGGACCCTGAACTGGAAAAGCGGTTACAGACAATGAATGAAGATAAAGTGACATACAGTCAATACAACATTAACTTTTACGTAGCTGAGTGAATGTCATGGTGATACTTTTTGTTGCAATTTCAAACAATCCTTGAAAACAAATTTCAAGCAACATGGATAATATCCACCAAGTTTTTATTTTAATGTAATGTTTTTATTTTAACATAATGAAATAACAATTGAGCATCACTGACCATTTATTAAGTAGCTCTGTTCTCCCTTTGGTTATTAAATAAAATCACAGAATTTGCACACTTACATACAGTAATTAGGTAAAGCATTAAGATCACTAATATGGTATGCATATTCCAAATAGATGCTTGCACCAGGTGTCCAAAAGAGCCCAGTTAGTGTAACTGTATGGGTAGGTTGCATACATTTCTCCCCTCATCACAAGCACAATGTTGAAAACACAGCTCACATATTAGTTCTGGGTAGTTAGCATTCTCCTCCAAACTCGTTGAACATTGTGCTAGTAGCAATTGTAAATGAAGCAGTAGTTGGCTTCACAAATCTCAGAGGAAACATGTGCACCTCACTCTCCCAGGTTGGTATCATTGTGTGTAATTTGGGGAGTCTCAGTGAACTTTGCCATGACTAAATTTGGGAAAAAAATGGGGTATAAATCAGAGGACAAAAAATATCTACAGGACTGGCCAGATCCAGACTTCCCCAGAAGAACATGGTCTGGAGCTTAAAACATCATATTAGGCAGGTGGACCAATGTTTGTGTAGTAAAACTAAGTCTAGGGTATCACTCTTTGCCCTTTAAGCGCACAACTAAATACTTCAATCTACATTCTCGGACAGAAACATCATTAAATGTCTCTTTTCTTGCCAATATTCTTTATTTTTCTCCAAATATGGTGTCTGTCATTTTGGTGGAGGAGAGGATAAGAGAAGAAAAGTTAGAGAAGCGGAGAGAGAGGAAAAAAAGAAAGAAAGGCACGTGTCTGGACTACTGCTCTCTTTTCCCTCACGTGCCTCTGAAAAAATTTGAGTTACAAGCCTCCATGTATGGGCCAATGCTTCCAAAACACACACACACACACACAAGCTATATTCACACTCCTCCTATAACTGTCCATCTGCAGTGCTGAATGTGTGTGTGTCTCAGATGTGGGCATTAACTTTCATGTTACTTTAATACAGTTTGGGATGGATTAAATATATATTCATTCATATATACATAGGTCATCCAAAACATTAAAACCAATCACACCTGACGTGAATAACAGCGTCACCTGATATGGGCTGGTGTATATTAGGCCGCAGATGAACAGTCACTTCTTGAAGGTAATGTTTTAGAAGTAGGGCAGTTTTAGCAAGTGTAAGTATCTGAGTGATGTTGAAAATGGTCTTACACTGATGGCTACACAACTAGGTCAGAGCATCTCCAAAATGGCAGGTCTTGTAGTGTGGTCCTGCTATACAGTTGTTAGTACCTACCGTGTTCCAAGGAAGGATGGCGAAATGGCAACAGGGCCAAGTGTGCCCAAGGCTGCCCGAAGCTCACTGAGGAGCAATGGCTTCTTTGTCTCATCTAATCCCACAGAAGAGGGATATTAGAATTGCTGAAATATTTACGTTGATTACAAAAGAATGGTTTTAAAACCCCCAGTATATATGCAGCTTGCTGTTAAGCTACATACTGGTCAGAGTGACCATGTAGACAATGAAAGAGCATACACTGGAAATGTTAGTATCAGAACTGGACTATGGAGCAATAGAAGAAAGTGGCCTTTGTTTGACAAATCAAGTTATTGGCGGATACATGTGTTGCCTACCTGAGGAACAGATGGCAGCACTATGCACTGCTGGAAGAAGGCAAGCTGGTGGGTGCAGTATGATGCTCTGGGCACTGTTCTGCTGCAAAACCTGGGACCTAGCATTAAAGGTACTTTAGACAGTTTTACTGGAGTGCCTGTCTGTATTATGGTAGTTCACATACATAACCAATAAAAGTTGTGCATCCCAAATCCTGACCGATGCAATGGTACATTAGTCAAGACAGCCTCCAACAGCCAAGTAGAATGCTCAATCCCAGAGATTAGTGTTGCAGGCAGGTTTTCTTAGGCAAAGAAATGCACTGCTGATGCCATTACTAATATAGTTTTTTAAATCATGTTCTTCATATTTCAATAAACATGTTAGAAAATGAAATAAAATCACATAATGCACCTTTAGTATTTATTTATTTATTACTTGATTTAAACTTCTTTCTTATGTTTGATTTTGCTCAGAAGCTCTGCATCTTTTACGGTGGAATGGTATGTTCATCTGCATTGCATTTAATCAGAATTATTTAGGCATATTTTTTGCAGACATTCATGTGCACGGGCATAATTAGCTTAAGTATGTGCATGTGTGTAAACAAAAAGAAACTTAAATATGTGTGTGTGAGAGATGTGGTTGATTTGATGGATTGTGTAACAGCTTAGCACTCAGCACTTCCTATGTTTACAGCACTTCACTTTCTCTTTCTGCATCATTCACCAAGCACTTCTCCATCAATAAATCTTACAAAGCCATTTATGTTTACTCAACCATGAAGAGAGAGAGAGAGAGAGATTTATCCTTGTGAAAACTGCACAATGTTCCATGTATAGGGGGAAATCAATCTGTTAATTATAGCTAAAGTATTTTTAATTTTATGCAAACTTTCATTCATTCATTCATTATCTGTAACCACTTATCCAGTTCAGGGTCGTGGTGGGTCAAGAGCCTACCTGGAATCATAGGTCGCAAGGCAGGAATACACCCTGAAGGGGGCACCAGTCCTTCACAGGGCAACACACACACTCAGACACTTTTGAGTCGCCAATCCACCTACCAATGTGTGTTTTTGGACCGTGGGAGGAAACCCACACGAACACAGGGAGAGCACACCAACTCCTCACAGAGGGTCACCCAGAGCGGGATTCGAACCCACAACCTCCAGGTGTCTGGAGCTGTGTGACTGCAACACTACCTGCTGCACCACCGTGCCGCCCATGCAAACTAAGGCTGTGCAAATATTTTACACAGAGGGTGGTCATACCAAATATTGATTTGATTAAGATTTTACTATACTGATTTTGGGTTCCTCCGGGTGCTCCGGTTTCCTCCCATGGTCCAAAAACACACGTTGGTAGGTGCATTGTTGACTCAACTGTGTCCATAGGTGCGAGTGAATGTGTGAGTGTCTCTCTCTCACTCTTCTACTTTGAAAAGTATTCTTACTTTGCAGCATTTTTCATCCATCCATCCATCCATTACCTGTAACCGCTTATCCAATTTAGGGTCGCGGGGGGTCCAGAGCCTACCTGGAATCATTGGGCGCAAGGCAGGAATACACCCTGGAGGGGGCGCCAGTCCTTCACAGGGCAATGAATGCAGCATTTTTCAATACTTGCCTAAATCTTTTACACAGTACTGTATATCTAAAAAATTATAGAGACCCCTTATAATTAATGAATTCAGCTACTTTATAGCGATAGGTGTTCAGTTTTATAATCACCATTAAAAAGCATGATTTTAATTCATATCACCATATCTCTAATATCTAATGTGAAGCCTTTCTAGGTAGAGTAGAGAATGACAAACAACACAATACAGCAGTTTTAGATAAGATTTAGGGAGAAAAAGGCAGGGAGAAAAACAAAAGGTCTAGTCTACACAAATGTTTGATCTCAAATTAATTTGCATTGACCTTGACTACTTTAGGTGGAGATGTTAAGGATGTATAAGCTCTCCTTTCTTGGCTGGCGGCATGTATTTCTGAGAAACGTTTCTACATCTCCAAGAAGTGTCCAATGAAAAGCAGGTGGCGGGTTTTCTTTGGTGTCATTGTTCCTCTTGTTTCTGGAGCTAATTTGCTGTGGTAAAGGTGAGATAGTGAGGCTGTATCTGGAGCTGGATGTAACTCAATCTCTTTGTCTTTGTTTCCTACAAGGGAGAAACACCTGCAGCTTCATAAAACATAGAATAACCTCTCTGAACTCCAGAAACGGGTAGTTTGACCAAATGGTGACATTAAGCCGTTGTTCAGTACTGGTTGCTGTGCTGCAAACACTGTTGGGGAATTGGGGAGTTGGGGAATATCGGCTCCACTTGGAAAGCTGGCAGGTGATTTTTTTTGTGTGTGTGTGTGTGACACCAATGGAACATGAAGGCTGGAATTTCCCTCCTCATGCTTGCAGGAGATGCAAGTTGCTAGGGGGATGTCGAGATGAAGACAAAACATTGTGGAAAGAAGAGGACAGAGGAAGCAAGGTATTGAATCATTGCTGAAAGTTTGAATGTAAATTACGCCGCACCTGAGCTGTTGGCAATCTTGATCCCATCTGAAGTGTGGAGAGATGTAAAGAGTCAATAAACAGCACAGAAAACTGATTTCTTTGCTTTTCTTCTTTGTTCCCTGAGGTTTCCTTCAGCCCTGACCCAAGCAAAGCCAACCCAGACTCTTTTTCTTAGGAAAAGCCAGCTGCTTTATCTCAGTGTGAGGTTTCTCCCTTCAGTTGGGGACCTACTGTACTCTGCTCTCCCAATAGCTGTTGCCAGCTTTTGACATTTTAAACCTAATCTCCGTTCCTCAGCCCTGGGCTCAGAGTGAGATGAACTCCCAGCCACAGTGCTTTGGCCCAGACCAAACTGCTTAGTGCACAGCTAATGAAAAGCATGTTTATACACAGTTGTGGGGTTCCTTCAAGGGGCAATACCCCCACTTTTTGAATAGTCTAGAACTACTTTGGTTTGCATGACTTTTGAATGCATTTGGATCTTTCAGTAAGTGCTGCCTAATATATCTTAGCTTCTGAAGTATCATGTTAAACAAAAACTTGTTCTTTTCTTAACCATGGACTTTCATTGTTTAAATACCTTATATGCTGTATGTCATCATTTAAAAAGGTAGAGTTCTTAATGTACTCTTATTATACCTCTATATATCTCACACAGAAAGGCATAAAATTAAATACAGTACTCTTTAGCAGTCACACATGAGCCATTAATCCATTAAATACATTTAATCCAGAACCAAACATCCCCTCTTTAAAATAAAAGTGCTACAAAGTGTTATTTGAGTGATGACATAGAAGAGCCACTTTTGGTTCCTTTAAGTTAAAAATGGTTAATATTTTTAGTAATCAAAATAATAATAATAATAATAATAATAATACAACATTTTTAAACCTTTAAACGGTTCTTCACATTCACACATCTCTTTAACAAACATGGATCTTTATGAGACCAAAGTAATTTTTTTCTATTTTCTATCTTTTTATTTTTAAGAGTGTCCAACATCATTTATGCTCTTATGGTTGCGTTCTGATGCTCACATTTATGTTCCAATATCTGGTGAAAAGCCTGCCACCACATTTGTTTATTCATTGTCTGTAACTGCTTATCCATTTCAGGGTCACGGTGGGTCCAGGGCCTCCCCAGAATCACTGGGTGCAAGGCAAGAACACATCCTGGAGGAGGCGCCAGTCCTTCCCTTCTTGACACAGCAAATGTAAAAATTTAACACTGGTGAATTTGCTGTGAAACCTTCCAAGAGGAGCAGATGTTGTTACTGCCTACAATATTGCAGAAACACTGGATGAATGTGTTGTCCCCAAACATTATGTTATATAGTGTAGCTTTCTGCCTTAATTGGTTAGGAGAAATTATATAATTAATCTTTTTATTTAGTGGGGAGGCAGGGCAGTCAATATAGATGAATGATTAGGGGGGCTTAGCTTTAACCAGGAGGGTCTAAGGGTAATTTCCTCATAGCAGCAAATTTCTTTGATGAGATACAGATTAAGCAAAGCCACAAGGAGTTGCTGCCTTAAAAAAATATCTCTCTCTCTCTCTCTCTCTCTCTCTCTCTATATATATATATATATATATATATATATATATATATACAGTCATAAAGTCAGGAAAGAACATAAACATCAATTCAGTCTGCTCTAATACTGCAGTGTTTAATGCATGATAAATTTAACTGGCTTTTTCAACAGGCTTACTTTACGTTCATTAATAATCAGGTTTCCTCTGCTGCATAATGCTATTTCAACTAGTGCATCAGTGGCTTTTCAGTTTGGTTAATTCAAGATTGTAACAGGCCATTAACTTAATATTTTTTTCTTTATTTTTTTCCTGAAATGCCAGGAAACTCACTACACCTTCTCCCCATATACACCATGTGCATATTCTGTAGTGATGTGCGGATCCTTACTGAAATATCAATACTTTAGTCATTTGGGGTAATTAGTACCTGTAACAGGAATACAGTGGTAAGTAACTAAACTACTGAGATCTTGTCTAAATGATACGCAGTTGGTGGGAACGACTTTTTCTTCTGCCTGGGTAAGTGCGAAATGCGTATGCGCAGTTGTACGCTGCTCAGTCATTAGTCACTCAGTCTGTAGACACAGACACAATGGCAGAGCGTAAACGGAGTCCATGTGTGGAGCTATTTCAGCTCTGTTTCTCTTCAGTCTTCATGTTATGAAATAAGTAACAAAATAAATACATGCTTCAACAAATAGCTGCATGAGTTCAGCTTGGAGTAATAATATGTGTATCACTGAGATAATCTCACACAGGCAAAAAAAAAAAGCCTAGATTTATTCAGGTAAGGTTTCCTAAAGTATTGATCATTTAAAGTGAATTACATAGACTAGGTGACATTAAATTAACGCTCAGCTGCATGGTAAATGAGGCCGCTACTTCAATATACTTCAGAGTTAAATAAATAAATAAATAAATAAATTGAAGCTATGACTTGAAATACACTACTTTTTTTAGATTTACCAGACACATTAGGTGTATCTGCACAAAGTATCTGTATCAGATCGGTATCGCAATACCGGCCTAAATTTTACTTAGTATTAGATCAGAAAGGAAATTGGTGGTGTCGAACATCACTAATATTCTTTCGTGAAAGCAATACAGACCGATGACACAGTTTTATTATATTGTTAATATGGAGACAGAAGTCGGTTTTCCATTCACAGCCTGGATGGAAAATGGCCAATATTCACAAAAATCACTCAAATATTGCAAAAAGACTAGGACTAGGCGGAAAAGTTACAATATCGCTCACAAATATAGCACAAATGCACAAAAGGGCAATGGAAACGGGTTTTTAGAATAAATGATGATGTTTCAGTTGGTTTATAAACACTATGCATCAACACAGCATGCGTTGCGCCCCAGATTGAATCCCGCAACCAGAGGCTTTTAACTCTCCATCCTCTTCTCTCCTCTCCAAATTTACCACTTTGTTTTCACACCACCACCCAAGCTTTTTATTAAAGTGCATGTGTGGAATGTAGTAGACGCACAGCAGCACTGGGCAAATGTCAGAGACCACACATTATTTTACTACATTTCTTTACCACAGAAATGACACAGGTGCTTAACAAACATCATCTGAAGTTTATTTGCAATAGTACATTGGTTGGAAACACTCATTTCACATTATTTCTGCCGATATTTCTTTATTACACAAAACATATCATATTTTGCATACAGTACCTACAGCAGTTTTCACTAGAAATAAGAAAGAAAAGAAAGACAGAAGTAGAAAAAGGTGTTGTGCTCCTCTCACCCTTTCTTTCTTGTGGACTCCTCCAGCTGTAGCCAGGCATTACTCATTCATGTGTTTTAGGGGAACACATTTTAAGGTAGGGTTGAAGGTAAGGGGAGAGATTTCTTTACATAAGCAATTTCTTTTTCATAAGCAAGTATACATTTTATTGTTTCTAAAAATTCTGTACTCCTGCATTAACTGACAACAGTACAAAGAAAAGTATCCCATTGTTTTCACTGACCAACTTTTTGTATTTTTTTTATCTGAATTATACAAATATAAATTTGATGCTTGCAGTGCTCTCACACAAATAATACAGAGGCATATTTACAACTGGGTCAAATTGCTATCAGAAAATACAAACAGGGTTTTTGTCATATTGTCAAGCCCTACATCTCCAGGCAGCTGCCAATGGCACTCTCATAACATGGTAGACTCCCATGCTGTTCATTCCGGAGGCTGTGGATCCAGAACAAATATTTATTTCCACAGCGATTACATTCCCATACACGGGTGGAAAGTTTGTTCCAATAGTTTTCCGACGAAGAAGTCACCCGCTCAGCTGGCTTGTTTCAAATGTGCAAAAAACTTAACCTGGACACTAAACAGAGTGTGGCAGCTATGGTTTTCCAGCATGCTTAGGACACACATATTTAACGTTTGATTGCAGTCTATTTTTGCTCCCGTTTCCAGCCAAGAAGCAGTGGACTTGTATGAATGAACTAACAGTGCACAATACCTACACAATTTAACACTTCAAGACATGATAGTATCTATCATTTTTGGCTGCACCTGTCAATCCGCCAAACCAATGCATCTTCCTCCAAAGCTGCTGAATATTTCTTCAATTTGTTTCTTGTGTAAACGCTCTACAATGACCAATAGATTATCAGAAATAATAACGTGCACAGTCTTGTCTCAACAAACTGGGGCACTGGGACCAAAACATTGTAACTGATTTATGGCCATGACTGCATTGCCAAGTTTATAGAAGCTAATGCCAACACTTAAATGTGTCTTACAAATCTGAAAACTCTAAATCAGCTGTAAGCCTTGCAAGATGTAGGGAAAATCTGTAAGACTTTCTTTCACTACCACAATTGGATTTGTAAGTAGGAAAGGATATGCATTACTATTACCTGAAATTTACATATAAACTTAAAGCATCCAGTCCCAGTGCATATTGAGTGTCTGTGATGGAGTTATATATTTAAAAACCATGTATCTACAGATAATATATTCCTTTACAAATGAATCAGAAACACATATTTTGTAAATGCACATTTCTGTCAAATGTGTGTAGAGTATAAAAACCATGACAACTGTTGATATAGCAATGTACTCAAGTAGTTATATGACTGAACTATGACACCAGTAATTAGATTTTCATTGAATGCATTGTTAATGTGCAACTACATAGGCATTACAGACACTACATATGAAGTGGAATACAACATCCTATAATTTTTTTGTTTCACATCATCCTGTTGAATAATGTGTCAGACATAGTACAGTACGTCCTTATAAAAATTAATGATGCCAAACAAACAAAAACAGAACAGAGTGTACTAAGACAACAAATGAAAATAAGATTTTAAGTCACTGATCTGTTTCCATTACCCCCCACCCTAAATATGATCATACTCATGATAATAATGATAACGATCATAATCATAATTATCATACTCAGGGACATGATTATGTGTTTACTACTGCTGTATAATATTATTATCAGTTAATGACATTGATATGGAAAAACTAGTAGGAGTATCAGTCACCTTTTGTCCTTGTTATTAGAATTATTTTCTTTTTTGTATTCGGTTTAGTGAAATAAGCTTTTTGCTCAACTCTCTCTCTCTCACTGTTTGTCTGTCTGTGTCTCTCTCTTTCTAGTAGACTACTTGATAGTGAGTTGCAATTGATGAACCTTTAATAGATGATGGAGCTGAATGTTCTGTGAAGAACAACAATACCTCAGAACAGCAAATGGAGTTTCTCCAAAACACGGTCACACTCCACTACATTTGGGTAATTTTGGCTCCAGGAATCTCCCAGAACTGGCCTGAAATTCCCCTGCTATAACAAGCACTTAGCTATCAAGTTATTGGACCATTAAAAAACAGCTTTTGTCCATGTATATAGTTCAATTTATTTGTTGCTGGGGAGTGCAGAAGGGTTTGCAAACACACTTTGAGACTCTTTTACCAGAGTGAACAGCTAGCATTTCACCTGGATCTGTGCCTCCGGAAAATACCATTATAAACTAAGAAAGCAGTCCCCCAAAACCTGTGAAATCTGCCTTGGCTTCAAACACCAGTGACATCCAGCAGAGTCTGGGACCATCATCCATCCAGACATTTCAATAAGATCTAAACTGTGCCGCTCCCACTGTCAGGTTTACAACCGCAATTTATTCACCTCCGACACCTGCTCCCGTACACTATCATCATCGTAAATGACAAAGCCCACTTTTACGATTCTGTTCAGCAATGGCGCAAAGAAAGGGAAGTGTCTCTAGCAGATGCTGACATTATATAATTGTGTCTCATCCAGAGGACAGTTTGGTTTATGAAGAGTGGAGAGATCAGCAGAGATATAAGCCATAAATCTGCCTGTGATGTTGATGAACCTCTAAGGATGTAAGGAGATAAGTCCTGTGATAAGTCTGATGTGAAGCCTTTTAGAATTATGTAATGCTCCATGGTAATTATGAGGCTATAAGACTGAGGTGCAAAGGAAAAAAAAAACCTTCACTCACCCTCTACCTCTTGTATTTTTTCCCACTCTCTCTCAAGAGGGAATCATGTGTGCAGCTGCATGTGTGTGGACAGCTAGCATTCTTTGTGGTGAGCCTGGAATGCCTCAGGCATGATCTCAGTGCTTGCTATAGGCCAAGTCCTGTGGCATCTGTCAAGGTTTCTCTCTCGATTCTGGAAGCTCTCCGGGGCCCATGCCTTGACCAAAACCAGGGCCCCTATAAAAATCTGTGCAGTTGAGAGACAAGCAGCTCACAAATGTGCATTGTGCAGTTATAGGAGTCATTAAAATACATGGCATTTCAAGAAGAAAAGAAGCAAAAAAATCCATATTTCTTGCGAGGTGCAAAAGCACACTGTTGTGTAACAGGCTTTGAACCATGGGGTGTGGTGGCATGGTGCTCGTCTCAGGGCCACGATGATCATAATGACTCCAGCAGACTGCACTATAAAGTGGATGCTATTATGAGCCAGGCTTCCAGAATCTCATCTGACCATTAAAAAAAAAAAAGAAAAAGAAAAAAAAACTGGCCAGCACATCATCCTGTCAGGTAGGAATGAAAGATGAGTAGGAAAGAAGGACAGTAAAAGTTGAAGGAGACAAAAAGAAAAGAGAAAGAGATGGAGAGAAGTGTTAGAGAGAGAAAGAGTGAATGAGAAATGGATGAGGGTGTTGAAGAGTGCAAAAACAAATGGATCTGCTTGGGTCATTAGGAGGAGAAGAGCCAAATGGTCAGCTGCCAAATTCTTTACCATTAGTGAGAATTATCCATTCAGAGTGTACCCTAAAGACCGTTTTGCTCTCTGGCATTGGTTCCAATTCAGTATCCTTACCTTCTTTACTTCCATCAGTTATTCCTTACACTGTCAGAAAAAACTGTCAGTGTGGTGGTACCCTCAAGGATATGTATTCTGTACCTTTAATTAGGGAACATTGTATTCATCATTGGTTCTATAAATGCATCATAAATGGGTTCTTTATATTGATGTAGTATGTTCTATAAATTGTTCTATAAAGCATCTTTTAGAGGAGGGCTCTATATGGCACCAAAACTGGTTCTGTTGTTATGATGTCAAGCTTGTTACAATAACATAACAATTTTTGGCGACATAGAGAACCATTTAAATAAAGGTGCAGTATAGAACCATTTGAACCGATTAGTCATGCAAAAGGTTGTTTGAGAGGTTCTTTATAGAAACATTTTCTTTACTGAAGAAACCTTGTAGAACCATAATTTTTAAGTGTGTACCTTATTCTATAATAATTATAGATTTTAAATGTGTGTTGATTTCATACACCCAATTTAACTTCCATGACTTGTAAGTTATATTTTACAAAGTTCTATAATGAAATCTTACATATATTCACCTCTGTTTTGGAGAAGAGAATGTAATTTACCTTTAGGGAACACAACAGGACATAAACACCTCTGTTGTTGAGTTATTTGTTTGCTACAATTAGAGGAACTGGACCTGGTAACTAACAGCTGAGTGTAATCATGCTTTTTTTGTTTTGTTTTTTGAGAGGGTACATCACCAGACCATGCAGGATTCCCACCCTCAAGCTTCTGTTTCTTGTTGGAGGTCAGTACTCCAACACTTACTGTAAACACGCCACAAAGGGATCAGTCGAGTCTTGTAGTGCTTTTCCACTGCATGGACCCTACTTGACTTGACGTGCCTCTGCACGTTTTCTTTTCCATTAGGCAAATCTGGTATCTGGTCCCTGGAACAGGTTTTTTTTTTGTCCCTTCTCGCGCCTGGTATGAAGGGTATCAGACTTATAATAGAAGCTTGTAAAATTACACTCTGGCTTTTAAAGAGGGTAAAATGCTCCTTTGATCGGTGATGGATTGCAGCGAGAGCATCAGCAAAGAACTCTGATGATCTGTGAGAATTGGGGTGTAGAGCCATGTTCAAAATATTAGTTGAACAATATAATCATGACTTTTGGTCATTTATTCATTCATTATCTGTAACCACTTATCCAGTTCAGGGTCGTGCTGGGTCCAGAGCCTACCTGGAATCATTGGGCGCAAGGCAGGAATACACCCTGGAGCCAGTCTTTCACAGGGCAACACAGACACACACACATTCACTCACACCTATGGACACTTTTGAGTCGCCAATCCATGTACCAGCGTGTGTTTTTGGACTGTGGGAGAAAACCGGAGCATCCGGAGGAAACCCACGCGGACACGGGGAGAAGACACCAACTCCTCACAAACAGTCACCTAGAGCAGGAATCGAACGCACAAACTCCAGGTCCCTGGAGCTGTGTGACTGTGACACTACCTGCTGCGCCACCATGCCGCCCCTTTTGATCATTTTTGGCCCGTTTACTAAATCAAATTTTGTGATTCCAACTGGATTTTATGAGTTTTCAGTTGTTTTAATTACTCCAATTAAGAGAAAACTTGAAACTGTTGATTGTTCTTATTTTCTGATGTTCACTGCACAAACACCGGATTCACGCATCAGTTCAACTTCAACCAGCTTCCACCAGAGATGACCCGAACACCGGGACCAAGCGAGTCAATCTTGCCGACCGGAAGGACCCGACGCCGGCGACACCAGCGTAAACAAAGACGAGGTAAGCGCGGTGGCTTACGTGTTAAGCTAAAGCTAAACCCACATCGGCCAGCATTACCTAGCGTTTTTCTCGCGAATGTTCGCTCACTGCCGGGTAAGCTGGATGAATTAAAAATCTGGACCCTCACACAGAGCTGGCTCAGGCTCTGTAATTTAATGTTCTTCACGGAAACGTGGCTAAGGGACGATGTGGCAGACAGCGTGGTGGAAATGGAGGGACGAATGCTGTTCAGAGCTAACCGGTCAAGCGTGACTACCGGCAAGACCCATGGCGGAGGAAACTGTATCTACATAAACAAAGCGTGGTGCACGGACTCTATTATTGTGGAATCCCACTGCTCTGCAGACCTGGAGTTCCTGATCATTAAATGCAGACCCTTCTATCTGCCCCGTGAGTTCAGCTGTATTGTTTCAGCCGTAGTCTACGTGCCTCCTGATGCTAACGCTAACTTGGCTATGGAGTGTCTCTGTGCTTCTATCACCAAATTGAAAAATACACATCCGGACGGAGCTTTTATTGTATCAGGAGATTTCAACCACTCTGATTTAAAATCTGGACTACCAAATTTTTTTCAGAATGGCTCCTGCACCACAAGGGGACAAAAAACTTTGGACAAAGTTTATACAAACGTGGCAAATGCATACAAAACAACACCCCTCCCCCGTCTTGGACTTTCCGATCATCTTTCTTTGTTCCTGCTTCCCAAATACACTCCATTCATGCAGAGGATTAAGCCTTCAACCAGAACTGTAAAGATCTGGGTGGATGGGGCTGACTCCTTCCTTCAGCAACAGTTCCAGCACACCGACTGGAGTGAGTATGCTGCCCGAGCCACCACAGGCTCACACATCCACTTGGACACCTACACTAACTCTGTCCTGAAACACATCAACAACTGTGTGGACAGAGTGACATCACAAAAGACAATAATAACATTCCCTAATCAGAAGCCCTGGATAAACAGAGAGGTTCACACTCTGCTCAAAGCCAGAGATGTTGCCTTCAGATCAGGAGACAGGGAAGCATACAGCTTGGCCAGAGCTAACCTGAGGAGAGGAATAGCTATAGCCAAGCACTGCTACAAACGCCGGATTGAGGAGCACCTTACCTCCTCTGACCCTCTGTGTATGTGGCAGGGAATTCACACCCTGACTGATTATAAACCAGCCAAATCTGTTCCATCTACCAACAGTGCTTCACTCCCTGATGAGCTGAACAACTTCTACGCTTGGTCCGACCAGGGCAACAAGTCTACTGCTTCAGAGTTAAATGACTTTTGACCTGTTGCACTCACCCCAATAATTTCCAAGTGCTTTGAAAAACTAGTTCTTTCCCACTTGAAATCCTGCCTGCCTGCTACGCTGGACCCACAACAGTTTGCCTATCGTAGCAACAGATCCACCGAGGACGCTATCTCAACAGCACTACACACTGCACTAACCCACCTGGACTGTCAGAACTCATATGTGAGAATGCTGTTCATTGATTTTAGTTCTGCATTCAACACAGTGATTTCGTCTATGCTGATATCCAAACTCAACCAACTGGGTATCAGCACATCACTCTGCCACTGCATTTAGACTAGACCTGTCTAACAGACCCCAATCTGTTAGATTAGGCAGCCTTCACTCATCAACCATCACCTTGAACACTGGCGTTCCACAAGGTTGTGTTCTGAGCCCGATTCTGTACTCTCTCTTCACCCATGACTGTGTACCTGCCTATGGTTCAAACACCATAGTCAAATTCGCAGATGACACCATGGTGATAGGCTTGATTACAGATAATAATGAAACAGCCTACTGGGATGAAGTACAGCATCTGTCCTTGTGGTGCCACAACAATAACCTGGTACTAAACACGCTCAAAACAAAGGAGATCATCATAGAGACATTCAGACAGACTAGGAACCAAGCTCACGCCCCCATCTACATCAACGGAACTGCAGTGGATCAGGTGCCCAGTTTCAATTTCCTCGGTCTCCACATTTCCAATGATCTCACCTGGTCCTTGAACTCCTCCGTCCAAATCAAAAAGGCGCAGCAGCACCTCTATTTTCTTCGGAGTTTGAAGAATGCTCACTTGTCTCCCAGGATACTAGTGAACTTTTACCGCTGTACCATCGAGAGCATACTTACCAACTGCATCTCTGTATAGTACGGCAGTTGTTGTGCTGCAGACCGCAAAGCTCTCCAGCGGGTGGTAAAAACAGCACAGCGCATCATAGGCACCGAATTACCTACCATCGAGGACATCTACCATAAACGCTGCCTAGGCAGGGCAAGAAACATCGTCAAGGACGTCACCCACCCAAATCATGGACTTTTCAGCCTTTTACCATCTGGCAGACGTTACAGGAGCCTCCGTTCCCGCACTAACAGGCTTCGTAACAGTTTTTTTCCTGAGGATGTTATCCGGATGAACACTATTCAGGCACTTTAAACAAACATTGCACAATCATTACATTGCACCTTCTGTAAAGTTGTATTTAATTTATCCCTCAGTACTTAATGCATCACCTACACAATGTTACTTTGTTTACATTTTTTATATTTCAATATGTATATATGGTTACTTTAACTTCCATAATCACAATGTCATATCACAACTGCACTTTAATCACAATCCATAATCATATTGTCATTTCACAACTGCACTTTTTGTAAATAATCACAACTGCACTTTATGTCAATTATGTAAATAATGTTATATATTGCACTTCTGGTTAGATGCTAACTACATTTCTACATATCCCTGTACTTGTACTCTGCACAATGACAATAAAGTTGAATCTAATCTAATCTAATCTTTTCAGAGGGTTTTAATGAAGAGTTTTAAAGGCAGCTAAATTAAATTTAAAATGTAACATTAATACTTCTTTTAACTGATATACCTATGTTGGAATGAGTCATGTGTAATTCAAAGTAATTCAGGTAATTCAAACCAAACTTGATTTAAAATCATGAGATGAAATAAATAACAATTCTAATCGGATTTTGGAACTAATCACGTTTTTGAAATCAAGTTTTTAAGTTGAAGCTGGTGCAATTTTTTTTAGAGTGTACTTTCATCATTGTTGAGGTTTTCAAAGCCTGTGGTCCCAGTTAGAGATGGGGTTTTGTTACGTCACAGGCTACATTTAATTTGTGACTTTTTACCCTCTGAAAAAATCTACTTATATGAAAACATGCTGTGGTCTGGAACATTAAAAACGCAACGTGAGCACAGAGTAGCAGGGGAGAGAGGAGACAGAGATCACCATTCTCCATAAGGTTTGATACATTCAGGCAAAGTGTGGGCACACCCTTAATTCCTTGAATAAGACAGGTGAAATTTTTCACAGTGAAATCTGTGGTACTTTGGTATCCACCCAGCTTGTAGACCATTTCCTTCCCTTGTCCTGTTGTCAGTCATGCAAACCTCAAATGTATTTACATGCAAGTCTAGTGGGAAGAAGTAAGCCCCCTGTTAAAGAGAGGCTACAAAAATGGTCTCAAACTAGCCGAGCAACATGTTGAACATGGCCAGTGTAAGCAGATAAGAACAGTCTGTAAGGTAAGCCACATGGGCCTCGCAGTGCAAAGCAACACATTACACTGTGCCCCCAGAACAAACCTGAGAACACAATGTGCTAAAAAAGAATGGGAGACAAGGCCTCTGTGTGAATACACCAAGATTAGCCAGCTTGACGGAACGCATTAAGAAGAACATACCTCATCCTCAAGCATCAGCGAGCTTGTACAAGAAAACTGCAGCCGAAATATAAATCTCTCACACAAACACAAGGAAAACCATAAACTCAGGGGCCCAGAAAAAAAACAGCTGAGAAAATATATGGTTTCGGCTGAAACTTTACTCTAGCAGGAGTCTTCCTCTGTTGGATGTGGCTGTATTGCCTGAATGATGCCATGTTTTTGTTGGCTTTTGAACATTGTAATATTGCAGTTTGTGGCTAACCGTGTTGTCAAAGGGCAGTTTGAGTACTTTGCCAGTCTATCTTGTGTAAACTGAACAAACCACTACACAGCAGGGATCACAGTGATGTAGTATAATATGCCTCCAGTTGGGGTTTGTAAATACCTAACCTTTGAGATACAGCATGTTATTTAACACTAATAATTTATATAGTACAGCATGTATATATATTTTGGCCTGAACATACATTAACACTGTAATTGTTTTATTATTTTTTTTTTTTTGTCAGCACAATATGGAAAAACATTTGAAAGGACATTGTGGTTATAGATTTTAATATATATTTATATGAGTTAACTTATACTGAATAGTGATTTAAATGTAATTACATAATATATTTTACATAACAAAATACATTTACATCTGACTGAGCTGAACTTCACAGTGTTCGTGTGTGTTATTTTAAAGTTTCACTAATGTGTTATGGGGCGGCACTGTGGCACAACAGGTGTCACAGTCACACAGCTCCAGGGACCTGGAGCTCCAAGTTACTATCAGTAACTTCACACAGGGCTCTCCACACTCTCTACCTACCTGCAGCCACCAAAATTCCTTTTGAATCCTGCACCTCAACAATAAGGTTGTTGTGGCCGTTTATGATCTGATCAGCAACTGACTAACTATGGTTACTCTTTGAGCCCCACCCATGAGTACCCAAGCCAGCCACTGTATCACTAGCTGTTCACAGGGGTGATCAGGCAAGCACCTCCTCTCATTGGTGTCTCGCTGAATTACGCCCTCAACACCTCCAGAAGGCTCAACTGTGAAGTCTGGCTTTCCAGACCCACACCCCTCCAAGCCAGCTTTACAGTCTTACCTTACCCTTTACCATCAACAACTGTAAATCCACATTGGCCTCACTGGTGACTAAGGCTGTACATAGCCCCTCTGGCACTGTTAATGCATGCTCTGTGCCACCAGTTCCATGTGAACTTTGCATGCTACGTCACCAACAATCCCAATAGCACCTCTACAGTGCATTTCCCCAAGTAATCTGTGCTCTCCTTATCCACAACCACTGACTAGACCTTTCAGCTTTTTCTGATAATCCTTTTTCTGATTCTGACAAATCCTCTATCACCTATTTCCACCGGTCTTACATGTGCCTGCCACCCACGTTCCCTCAATTCAGCCGCCAAGTGTGAAAACTATCTATTTACTTTCAGAGTAGAGCACCATGTCTGGCCTCAGTGTAGTTAACATAATGCACTCTGGGACCTCACACATAAAGTTAACAATTTAATTCCTACAGCTACTCATCAATGCATTAACCTCTAGCAGTTTGCTGTCCAACAAACATGCTAAAACCCTTAGCACCTGATGATGTCTCCATGTATACTGAACATGTGAAAAACTACCTTTACAAGCCGATAGAATATACTTCAGCGCGCCAACCCCTGTATATAATCCACAACTAGGGTCTGCATCTACCCGCTGTCCACAATTTTGCAGTGTTAGGTAAGTTGCTCCCAGCAAAAACTGGCAATACAACTTGCCTCCATTGCCCACAATTCTTGCCAGGAAATCTTCCACTTGTCTATATTCTCCCATCGAAACCACTGGCCTTGTTTGCCTGTGACACTGCTGTTGCACACCGTGCCTCCTGCTTGAGAATAAAACTAGTCATCATTTGCCTTCTCTCTGGTGATGTGGCCTTACTAAACACTTTCCACGAATCACCTGACCTGACCCAAGGCCTGTCCTTCTGCATTGTACTTGGCCAATCACATCCATTAGTTCTACTGAGCTCCTGGCTACCTGCATGGCCACATTTGTATTCCACTTCCTTCCTGTTTTTGTGATTGGCAATGCTGATTTTACCACTGCATCTTTCAATCCTGACAAAATCATGACTCACCTTTGCACATTTAAATTCCTCAACTAAATTTGTGAGTGGTAACTCCAGTACCCCTCTCCTATACCATGCGACACTACATAAACACTGTGGCACCCTTAGCCAATTCCTTATGGCGTTGTTAATAACCCTTTCCATCCTTTATGCTTCTGTGATTGAAACATCATAAACTGTCAATGGCCACCTAAAACGAGGCAGTAAGCTAAACTGCAACAATTTCAACTTCCCTGGCAAAGACGATTTATCAATGCTATTAATACCAGTTTACCAGTTTAGCTTTTAGTCTCCAAACTTGTTCTGTTTTGTTTAGCACTGCACTATACCATCTACCTAAACTCTAAGTTTTCCTCTGACAATCGACAGACTTGTAGACTTGTTTAGTTTAATTTTCAGCCTAGCAAACCTTAAATTATCATTTAACTTCTCCAGCAACCACCGTGTGCAAGGCACAGTAGTGATTAGCATCATCATGTCATTCATGTAAGCCCTAATTGGGGGGAGCCGAATACTGTCATGCAACTTTTCCCCATCTACAACCCACTTAGAGGCCCTAATTACTACCTGCATTGCCATTGTAAATGCTAATGGTGATATTGCACATCCAGCCATTATACCTATTTCTAATTGCTGCCATGATGTAACAAATCCCCCTGTACAAAAGCAAAACTGAATATCCTCAACGTATGCTTCAACTAGCCTAGTAACATTATCTGGCAACTGGAAGAATTTAACTTTCCACATAAGTTTAGAAGTCTAGAGGGAATGTTGATAAACTGCCATACATAATTTTAATTACATATTAATAGAGTTAAATTACGCAATTACTACACAAGGCAAAACACACTTTCATCTATTTCAAATCATGGTATTTTATCTCTTTTTCTATTCTCAACTGCAATGTGGTGTAGACTGAAACAGCTGTTTTTTAGTTTGTTTCTTGATGCAATAAACTTTGAGTGAGAAATAATTTTAAAAATATGTATAAAATGCACATAATCACAAAAACTCTATAACCTACTGTAATCTACAGTAATAGTTATCCGTTTCATTTTTTTAATAATTAACCATAGGATAATCTAAGGTCTGAATTTTTTATTAGTATTATTTTTTTCTTCTTTGGGAAACAAGTGGATTCATACACAAAAGTTTCTATGAGTGACTGGTTGCTCTGTTATTGACTGGCCTCCCATTCAGTGTGTGTTACTGCTTTGCACATAATGCTTCTAGGTAGTTTCCAGACATGGAGTAATTGTGAACAGGATCTAGTGATTTCAGAAAATGAATAAATGAATGAATCTGCAGCAGCTAAATGTTTCCTAGCTCACTTAAATTTCATTGGTAGAATTGGCTTGAATGTATTGTGTAATTTGTACTCAAATTATTTAAGAATATAGGATCAAATTGCTAATATTCAATACTGACTCAGATCAGAGGAAAAGGAATCATGCCTTGGGATATCCCTAGTTAGTAGCATCTGGACCTGGTATTTCCACTGTTTAAAACCAATGTAAATATGCCTAAAGGACTGTCTACAATTAAAGTTGATCTTAGCCATTATGTGTTTTTTCACTATATGTCATCACCTTTGAAAATCGTTTTTGAGAATTCCATGTTTAGAGTTAATTTAAACAAAAAACAGATGAATTAAATACATACTTCTCTCACATTATTGTTGCTGGGTTTGTACTGAATATTAGCATGTGTAGCCTTTTGGGAACAAACTTTTTTAGGTAGGTGAAATCTGTTAAAATGTCAAGGCATGTCAGATCACCTCAGACTCCAGGGGGTTATGGGGCAAGATGAAGAGGATTTATCCCTGGACACCATAAAGTTAAGCACTGCCTTTCAAATGGCCATATATTTTCCCCCTACAACAACATACACAAGTGAAACTGGCCAACATTGGGTCATATACACGGCTCAAAGACAGGCTGTACTGGTTTTAAGGTTGTTTTTTGTATTACCTACATCAGAGTGAGAGGGGAACAGGGCATATCTCTTCATCAAAGGGGACAAAACAGTCACTGATCACTGGAGGACTGTTTGTTTTAGCCTCTTTAAAAAACATCCTAATGGCTGTGTTCCTAACAGCTTATAAGCCTTGTTTCTCAATGATCCAAGGAATACTGGTCTGTGGCCAGGTCCTCATCTTTATTCCATTGTATTTGAGAGGAGGAGAGAGGTGAGGAACCATTCCAAATCAGGACAGGAAGCATCATCAAGCACATCTTTTGAATAACTCTCAAAGACCAGCTAATAATTGGGCTGTCCTGGGATTGAGTGTTTCTCTTTGTTAAAATAAAACAGAACCAAGACTCAAGCGCACAGGTTGAGGGCAAGCGTTCAGATCATGGAAGACAGAAAAAGTTGAACAAATTGAAATAGAAAATGGGGTAAATGAAAAACTGTCCTGAAGAGGTATGTTTTCAATCTAGATTTGAAGATTGAGAGTGTAATGAATTAAGTCCCAAACAGTAAGTTAATTACAGAGCTGGGGAGTTTTAGGAGAAAAGACTCTCCATCCTGCATTGTTTTTTCTAATGCGAGGAATTGACAGAAAGCCAGCATCTTGTGGGTAAACTACATGACAGTAAGTAGGGTTTAAGAAATTCACTTAGATACTATGTGGCCAAACAATTAAGAGATTAAACCAAAGGATCAGTATTACATAATCAAATCAACAGGTAGCCAGTGTAGGGAAGAAAGAACCAGGGTAATGTGGTCAAGGTTTCTAGATCTGTTTCTAGCATTCAGAATGAATTTAAACTTGATTGATACATTTCAGGAGCTCTTTGCAAAACAAGACATTGCAGTAGTTGAACCTTGAGGATATGAATGGAGTCACTAGCCTCTCAACATCTTTTAGTAACAGTATATGTTGGAATTTGTCAATATTGTGTAAGAGAAAGTTGTTTTGACTATGTTGGATGAGCAAATATTTAATATTAGTGTTGGGTAAAAAAAACTCGCAAGATTTTAATGGGTTTAACTGGGGTTTACTGAGAAATCATCTTGATTATTGGCATCATTTCTTTGATACTGGAACCTAGTAGTAGAATAAAGCTTTGCATTCTCATCTGTAGGTGGGCATGGGGACAGAGATGATGCTCGTGTTATCTATCTTTTTTCAAACTGTCAAGAAGTGTGCCACAGTGCTCTTTCAGTATCTTGTTGCATTGAGTAATGAGATTTATTTGGGCCATGTGGAGAACAATGGTACCCAAGTGAATGCTATTGCAGTGCTCAGGGATGCTGCCTGGTGATGTCCAGGAGAAGTTCTTATGGGAAACAGGAAACAGCGGCATTACCTTCTGCACTGATTCAAGGCAGAGCCTACATCATAGGCTGCACAAGTGAAAGCTGTTAGCATTTAGCGTCTTATGGATTGGTGTGTGGAGGTTTGCGTCAGGCTTCATCATAGGCAAGGTCACCTCAGCATGTGTTAAAGGATGATCCAGCATGTGTTGCCTAGGCGTAGGTTTGACACATAAGCCTAAAGAGCCTAACATTTTTCAATATCTAATAATAAAGTTTTCAATAATAAGAACATTGCCTTGTGTGGTGGTTCTTGGAGCTGAAACAAGCGAAGGCCAAGAGCTTAAGACCTCAAACCTGTAAGCAGATGTGAACACCAGTGGCAGCGGTGGGGTAGAGATGGCTGCGTATCCAGTGTTGCAGTCTTCCCCAAAACAAATTTTCTGCCACAGGAGGCCTGCCTCTTAAACCACCAAGCTGGTCCATCCACCAGTGGATAGGAGCTTGCATAGTGGACACAAAAATCTCCGTCTCCATTATCTGTAACCGTTTATCCAGTTCAGGGTCATGGTGGGTCAGGAGCCTACCTGGAATCATTGGGCGCAAGGCGGGAATACACCCTGGAGGGAGCACCAGTCCTTCACAGGGCAAGACACACACTCACACATTCACTCACACACAAACACCTACGGACACTTTTGAGTCGTGACTTGAACCCACAACCTCCAGGTCCCTGGAGCTGTGTGACTGGCGACACTACCTGCTGCGCCATAATGAACTCAAAATTATACATTTAACAAATTTAACAAAGGCTTTTTAAAATTCATATATGTACTAAATTTATCAATAATGTTGCCTGCATATGATATCCAGTGACAGTATCTGAACATCTTTTCGAGGTCAGAGTTTAGTTTAAATGCAGCACATTCAAAACTTTTCCTATTTTGTCTGTTCTTGGTCTTCCCTTTGTGGTCACTGTATGCCTACTTCGGAAAGCCCCGAACCTTTTAAGGATGATCCTTTAAGAGGTTTCGTTCTGTTGAATAAACTAGAGGATTAAACTAGATAGAGTACAGGAGTGTTTGGCTTGGCCTTTGTTCAAGGCTTTGTCTCAGCTTATGCTGTATTGTGTTGGTTATGAGTCAGTGGTCCTAGGCTCTGCAAGTATTGCATCCCTGTTCATCCTCTGATCACAAATGCCATGTTGAGACTGTGAGGGGACTGCAAAGAGCAGCCTTCTTTGATCACCTTGTCAACTCTGAAGAGAAATAATACAAATAAACAACCTCATCAAAGAAATGTGGACACCTCAACATTTCCATTTTTCACATGGTCCAAAAACACATTAGGTCTACTGGCCATGAAAAACTTTCCACAGTTGTGAGTGTGTGTGACTGAGTAAGTGGGTGATGTCATGTGAATGACCGGCACCTCATCCAGGATGAACCATGAGCCTGAATAAATGGTGAATTGGTTACGATGAATTAATGAATGAATGAGACCCCAATATTGCATATGTTGGAAATGATATTCCAAAACCATTAATGACTTCTGAATGCTGAAACATGCTGTCTTCTGTGAATTTTTCTTAAATGATTAAGAATTAAGACTCATATCTTAAGGTGAGTGAAGTAAAGTAATTTTGGAACATTTCTATTGGTCCGTACTTCAAAATGTCTTGAAATTGTCACACAGTGTGAAAGACATCTTCTGTGTTCAGATGATGTTGAAACCAAAAATCCCTGTTTT
The DNA here is from genome assembly GCF_029633855.1 of Hoplias malabaricus. Lineage (NCBI taxonomy): Eukaryota > Metazoa > Chordata > Actinopteri > Characiformes > Erythrinidae > Hoplias > Hoplias malabaricus. The sequence goes on along the minus strand of NC_089819.1, from coordinate 39,044,819 downwards.
TAATTGGACAGCAACAATTAAACTCATTTGGACTGTGGGAAGAACAAAAGCATCTGCAGGAATCCCATGCAGACACAGGGAGGACACATCAAACCTGAGATAGGGATTGAACCCTAGGACCCCAGGCTATGTGCTCACTGCCCTTTGTACTTATTTTGTGTTTAGGAGTAGAAGAACAGATTATTTTTTTCACAAATGGCTTTGCTAAGAGAAATAAAATAAATAAATAAATAAAATGCCAAGTTCCCTTGGATGCAAAATCAAATTTAAATATATTTATATAATAACATAACTAAATTTGAGCTTTTATAAAATACACTTCAATTCAAAGGTATAGCAAAACAAAAATAACTTTGGTTATTATAAAATATAACCGGTTTCAAAAACATAACCACTACCTTTCTTTTTGAACTGTATATTGCTGTATATGATCCAGCTGTCTGATGTCTAGAAGTCAACACACGATCTCAGAATGATCACGTTATGATAAATCGAGGGTTGCTAGTTCTCCACTTGGCATGTGGTGCCTGTAACTCCAGACTTAACATATGTTCTCCAGACTGTTTTCATTTATCTTACACAACACTAGATGTTGTATGGGGAAAAAACCTTATGCTTTATGAAGTCCAAAAAGCCCCAAAACATCCCCATGTGTACCCAAACAAGGGCCCTGCAGAGGATTTGGCCAAGCACATGCCATTTCTGCCTTTGCAGTTTGACTATATCTGCACAGCCCTCTTTTCACACCCCTGTTCAAATAACCAAGACTTTAACAGGAAACAAATTTAAATAAAACATTGTTAATTGGTTTGATGACTTTTTTGGGAACTTTCACACCTTGGAGGAAAAAAATTGATGCCATTATTTGTGGCATAGGCCAGTGTTTTATTTTTTGTCTTTGTCCAATTCGAAAATGAACAGAAATCGGTTCTTTGTAGAGGATCTGTTTACACAGGACCCTGGAGCTATGTGACAGCAACACTACATGTTGTGCCACCGTGCCGCCCTCCACTAATTAATGTATATGCTAATTCTGTTTTTGTGGTGTCATGTCTGATTTATCACTGCTTTATTCACCTTATATTGGATTAAATGTTCCGCTTGCTTTCTAGGATGTTGCTAGCTTGGGTTGTTGCTAATGTTTCAAAAGTTTCTAAAATATATTCATCCAAGGTGATGTCTATGGTGTTACTAGGTTATTATATCTCGTGTATGAGACTTTTTAGTTGCTACACAAAAATCTTGTCACTTCTCACTTCTTGAGAAATGTTTTTTCCAGGTTTGACATTAAGGTTAAAAGACTAAAGACTAATAAAGACTATTTATCTGGCTGAAACAAATGTACTTACTTTGAATAGGCCTTACGGGGAAACTTGTACACTTCAATTCTTATCAAGGTTTGAAACTCTTATTATATATCTGCTGTAGCATTTGAGGCTGAACGCATAATGGTTCACAACATTTTAGTTTTGACCTCTGAGACGTTCTCCTCAGTATCAAATTTGCCTTGTGTGGAGCAAATCTTGAAATACCAAACACAGTCCTGCGATCAGATCTCACAGTACAATGGTTCTTTCAAGTGACTGAACTTTTCAAATGACTCCCTTCCAGACTGTGAAGGAACTATATTATGTAATGGTGTTTAGCGTGAGGGAATGTGGACCTTTTTTAACCGAAGTGTACAAGGCCAACCAGTTGATGAGGATGTGTTTGCAATATGGTCAGATGACACGATTTGTAGATATTCAAAGTGAAAATCAGAGTAAGCTTCTGCACATTTTAATGGACAATAATTATGTACTTAGTTGAACAACCTGGTGAATAAAACTAAACATACAATGAGGCCTGTAAGTAGTATCATCCTAAAAATATTTTGTGCTGCATTTTTTACAGTATGAATAGAAATGTTTTTATAAAATTTGCCCAGTTTTGTTTCTTGTACAACATGTCTCCAGAGTGTGTTCAACCATTTGCCCTAGTGATTTTTATCACAGCATTCAGAAACAACAATTACAACTACAACTAATAGCTTGGATATATCAGAATAATAAACCTATTTCATACATGGGTCCATTATTGGGACCCATTATATGTAGCATAAAATGATTCATTCAGGTACTACAAAGCCATATGATTCTTTGTCATGTGCGTTGATCTTCATGGCAATTTTTTCAAAATAAAAAATGTCAAAAAATAGAGTAAAAATGGCTGAATAATTAAAAACATTTTAATGACTAAATACTAATAAAATACTAATACTAATAAAAATACTAAATTGTAGAATGGTATAAAATTCTTAAGATGGTTGTATGTGAATGAACAAACATGTTTGGGAGGGAAATGCTCTGCACTCTTTTCACCAACTCTTTTCTCCAATTAATAAGATTGGTACAAAACCGGGCCACAACTATTGTGCTGTCCTTAATTTTACAAGCCTTGTTTGCTGCACAATTTGTCTCAGCAGAATTTTGTAATAAGCACTCTGTGGCAATGTGCTGCTTTTGAAGCTCAGTTGCATAAGAATTCAGTGTTAAGCATGTTTATCACTGACATGTTAGATGAGAAAAACAAATACCCTAGCAGTATATGGCTAGCACTGTTTCTAATTCTTTCCTCAGGGTCTCTCCAGTCCAACATGAAAGACTTTTATATAATGAGAATATTTATTTAGACCAGAAACACATATTTCAAGCTTAAACAGAAGCAAAAACACAGAGTTTTAGCATGATGGCTAGCAACTGCCATCATTTCCTCGCACATGACTAGTTGCTTATTATATTTCAATCAGAATTTGTTTCAGGAAACAACACAGCATCAACTGGACTACTTTATAGCCTTTATTAATCACAAGCTCATTTCAATTGGTTACTCGGTGGGCATAGGTCAGTTGATAAGATGTTGAGACAATGTCTTTTTCTGACTTGAGCCAATTGTTGAAATATGGTTTAATTTGCAGGTTTTTTTCCTGACATCCATTTGACGTCCTCACAGTAGTTGTTTACCAAGTTAATTTTCGGTCACTTTGACATTATTTAGGTCATTAACACATTGTACGTCATATTAATAACATGTTTTCTTTATAACTAATTAATTATTTCATAATTTGTAGGCTGTATACACAAGATTACATGAAAACATATCAGATGAGTCGGAATTTTTGCTTATTTTGTTCAAAAAGTTTATAGAGACAAAAGAGAATAATCCATAATTTAAAATTTGTCATTGTATGGTCATCATGATCCACAACATGGTTTCCTTGCATATATTTTAGGTTATCATTGATACGGAGGTGTATATTGGGATTTCTGAGGAAATTTCCTGCCAAGTCTTTTCCATGGAAGTCCATGGTTATTTCAGCAAGGCAATGCCAGGCCTCATTCTGCACATTAAAAAAAAACAGTGTGATTTTAAGATAGAGAGTGCATAAGGTTGACTGGCATACCGGTAGCCCAGATCTGTCTTTTTTTTACAATCATAAAAATAAGAATCAAGCAGTGGTGGACAAAGTATACAAACCATATACTTGAGTTAAAGTACAGCTACTCTATGTAACATATTATTTCAGTAAAAGTACAAAAGTATTTACCTTCAAATGTACTTAAGTATCAAAAGTAAAAGTACCATGATTTATTATGGCTCTATTGTCTTATTATATTTTTTGTAACAATACTCATGCTTAATCAGCATATTGTAGGTGAAAAGACTCTTAAGTCTTTTAATAGAATGTCATTTATTAGTCTGACATGGATGAACACACCAGAAATGGCCAAAGATTAAATACAACCATTACATACACCCAAGGTGCTGCCACTCCAAACCAACAGAGGTTGCTCTCTCCTGAGTATTAAGCCCAGTTTATGCTTCTGTGTTGAACCTATAGGCGACCTAATGCGACCTGATACACACCTCTCCAGAAATGTAACTTGCCGCGTCTAGTCAGACCACAACGGGAAAACAAGCCCGTTTTTTTTGCACTGCATATAAACTATGTTCTGTCTGAAAGAGTGCCCTACTCCCTAAATAGTGCACTTTAAAGACTCATAAATCTAATACTACTACATCAATACATTGTGTACTATATAGGGTTGAAGAAGATGTTTGAAATTCAGTTGTTTGGCAGTCTAATTGCAGAGTGACGCAGATGGCAACAGACCAGTATAAACTTTCACAATGGCATAGGACCCTTGTGCAGGCTACGGCATAGGCTCTGCATTGAGTCAATGCAGAATCATAAATTGTCCTTTAGTGTGTTCCCTGCACCAGAACATAGTTTTCTACTCATTTAGGAACACTGGATAAGATTTTTTTCTTTCTTCATAGAGCTCCCCTAGTGCAATTTTACAAAACTGTACAGAAATAGGTAGGGATGGGGAGAGAAGAAGTGATTTCCTACCCTCCTCCAAAAGTTACAAGGTGCAGTTTCTGCAGTGCTGAGCCGAGATTAGCAATGACAGAATCTCTGTTCTCACTATTACAGGTCAGTGAAGGATCACAATTATTTGGAAGCTGTAATTTTAAGGTAAAAATATTACATAGAGTTCCTTTAATCTCTCTGTTTTGTCTACATAGTTGCAAAGTATAGTGTGAGCCAATTCTGCTATTCTGAGACACCTTAGAGTTTTGTTTTTCTGACCTTTTTCCTGATACTCATTTTTGTCCTTTGGATTTGCTTTTTGGACTTATCTCTCTGTACTGATTTTTGGGTTTTGAAATATTTCCTCTGGAATTGACCTTGCTTCATGCGTTGGGTTTAATAAATCTCCAACTGACTCTCACCCTTGGTGAGTGATTTGTGACATCTGTATCCGTAAACTGTGTATATGAATGAATAGTAGTTACTGATGACTAAAATACAGCCAAATACTAAATGGTACAAATTCATTCATTCATTATCTGTAACCGCTTATCCAGTTCAGGGTCACGGTGGGTCCAGAGCCTACCTGGAATCACTGGGCGCAAGGTAATACATCCTGGAGGGGGCACCAGTCCTTCCCAGGGCAACACACACACTCACACCTACGGACACCCCCAAGTCGTCAATCCACCTACCAACGTGTGCTTTTTTGAACTGTGGGAGGAAATCGGAGCACCCGGAGGACACCCACATGGACACTGGGAGAATACACCAAATTCCTCACAGACAGTCACCCCGAGCGGGAATTGAACCCACAACCTCCAGGTCCCTGGAGCTGTGTGACTGCGACACTACCATGCTGCCCCTAAATGATACAAATCATTTTGTTAATTCATAACGGTTCTAAGAAGTGTTTACTTACAGTCCCACATTCGCACAACAGTTGAAAAAAAATGCTTTTGGCATTATTGGTGTTAAGTGGAGAAATTTTTCATGTGTTTTAGAATGGCAACTGTGTTCGTTCGTCTCAACGGAGATGCTGTGTGCCGTGCAGAGAGATTTGTTCAGACACATTATGGTTTTATTCACACATAAACCAAAAGGAATGGCAGATTTTAATAATGTAGTCAAGTAAAAAGTAATATATTTCATTTTCAAATGTAGTGGAGTTAAAGTAAAAAGTCACCTCAAATGGAAATATTTCAGAAAAGTATAGACACACAAAAAAAGACTTTGTTACTTACTGTCCACCACTGGAATCAGGCAACTACAAATGCAGTTCCTTGAGCAGGTCTTTTGTGATGCAAGAAATGTTCTCAGTGCTGCAGTGACACTGATGTGGTGGTGGTGTGCTAATGTGTGTTGTGCTGGTATGAGTGGATCAGACACTGCAGTGCTACTAGAGATTTGAAGCCCTTAGTTTTACTGCTGGACTGAGAATATCCAGCCAACAGCGACCTGTGGGTGCCGTCCTGTGTCCACTGATGAAGTACCAAAGGACGACCAACACAAACTGTCCAGCAATAGATGAGTCTCAGACTTTACATCTACAGGTGGACCAATGAAGGAGGAGTGGACAGTCAGTGTTTAAAACTCAAGCAGCACTGCTGTGTAAGATACACTCAGGGTGAAATAGTGATTAAAAAAAGTATGCAGAGAAACAAATGGACAACAGGCTGTAATTGTAGAACTAAAAGGGCTCCTCTCTGGTCAGTAGACAATGAGTCTAGAGGTGTTCCTAAACTAGTGATCATCCAGTGTAACATAGTAACATGTGTTGCCCATTAGCTCCAACATCCTTAGTATCTTGTTAAAGATATATGTTTTATGTGTTGCCACAGCAATGGGACAGTTGAGTTTGTTTTGCCATTGGCTCTTTCACTTTTCAAAGAACATCAAAATGTAATTTACAACAATAGCGCCTCATCGCAAAGTTGTGTTTGTCTGAGCTCTGCTTCCTGGCTCACCCACTGGAAAAGGAAGCCAGCAAGAGGAAAGGACTATTGATCTCCTCCAAAAAAACATAGCTCAGGATTTGCTAAAAATACAAATCTAAGAATATATAACAGCCTCTGTATTTATCTGGCTTTCTTCTTTTCCTGCAATTGAAAGATTCTGACCATTGAGCAAATCCAGAATTTTGTAAATATCTTGTGGTTCTATGGGCAACTTGGAAGAAATATATTGCCAAACTACTGAGAATGGAGCTTTAAAAATCTACTTCTTTAAAAACAAGAAAACGGATGCCTTTAATTGGAATCAGTTTGCAAACTGTAAATATTCCTTTTCCTCATGGTTTCAAAATCCTTTGCATGTGATCAAACTGGGAAGATGAAGCACAGCCAATGCAAAATTAGGATCCTTCTATTACATTAATAATCAGAAAATAAACAAAATTTAGAATTTAAAATTTCCATTCCACCTGATACTGGGTAGCAATTACACTTGGGCTTCTTCTTCAGACTTTCTGCGTCATCTAAAATGGAGCAGCATGTAACTATAAAAACACAAAATCTCACAAAGTTGATTGAGTTACATCACTCCAGAAAAAACAAACAAACAAACAAAAAAAACGGTTACACTGCTCCATGGCACAGTGCTGTGTGGCTTTATAAACCTCTAGCTGATATTTGGTAATGAACACAGTGACCTTACAATTGAAGTACATTAAATTATTTAAATTCACCAATTATATGCATTGCCAAATAATTATTGGAACTATAGAGCAGCAAAATACATCCTTTAGGAATCTGAGTGATTCCTGCCTTGGGAATCATGTTCAGCCTAAGTGTGTTTTGGAATAATTGGAATTGCCAGTGCTTGGAGAATTGTACCACTTGACAATTTTTAATTGCCGAGGTTGGAAACAATCTGTAGAAATTCATCAATGTTTGTTTCTCCAGACATTCTGATGCTCAGATGCCAGGTAGGGTTGATTAAATCCAAATAAACCCAACTCTGGAGAAAATATGGAACAAAGGAAAAAAACAGATCAGCTGGCATCAGAGGAAAGGAAATCTTTATTGACATCTATTCCACATGAGTTGTGCATTAAAAAGCCCAGTGACTGTCATTCTGCTGTGGTTGTTGTTGCTGTTTTTGTTGTTGGATGCACTCTGTCTAACTCATGTTCAATTCTCATTGGGTATTAATTTAAGCTGCATATACACACACAAAGAGTCTGTCCACAAAGTGTCTGGATATTGCATTTGGTGAATGATGATGATTGGACAGTATTATTGGTTGACTATAAAATATTATGAAAACCTGTGCAAAACATGCACAACATTCAATGCTATATGTAACATCTTATAAGTTTTAGAGCAAAAGTGATCATAGCCCTGATCACAGCAAGCTAATACAAGAATATTGTACTAAACTAATATTCAATCAAAAGTCTGCTAATAGTAATGAATTAATTCGTCTGGGAAGTTCATTACTACTGTATTAAACATTATAGTATTTGGAAGATTCTGGTGACTGTGATCTTTCATTTTCATTGTCAGAAAAAATGTGTGGTGGTACCTTCAAGGGTACATATTCATTTATTTAGTTATTGAGCATAACTTTACCATGTTGTATTATAACTTTAGGTTCTAAAATTGTGATGATTTCATATGCTGAAATTCACCTGTTCTACTGGAGAAGAGAATATAATGTATCTTTAGGGAAGACAACTGGACTTTAAATCACTGTTGTAAATTTAAGGGTATGTTTATACTTTGTACCTTTAGTGACCAATAACATTAGTACATCACTTTTCTAGACTTCCACTGTTTTGTATTTTGGTAATGTAATATATTTTTTCATGTATTGATTGTGTAGTTGAACTAGATTGGTGTGGTGATGTACAATTGGTCTGGGGCTATTTATCGCTTGATAATATACTTTGGGGATACTAGACACTAGTCTAATTTCAAGTGGTGCAATATGTCCTACAGTTATTTTTGCTCATGTCCAAAATGTGTGGATCTATTGGACAAACCTCAATAGACCTCCAGAATTCTTGGTTTGTGAGAGATGTAGCCATTAAAACAAAAATGCAGGTGTTTGGGGAAAAACAAGGTACATCTTGGCAATACTATTTGCACTCCCTGAGTGCAGATGCTCTGGCAGGTTTGTAGGTGATCGTCAGTGTGGGTCTGAACCAAGTCTCTGAAGACTAACTCGGGAACAAGAACTGAAAGAAAATTCCCGTTAAAAGAAGCTTAAGGCCAAACAGCATTAAGCATGTGTTTTCATAGCTGATGGTTTGCAGTTTTAAACAACTACTGCTCTCTAGTGAGAATGTTCTGGCCTAGGATCTGTTGGCATACTGTGGTTGCCATATGTAATGGTGGTGATACTTAATGGCAATTTCATCAACAATATGTCATGACAGTATGAGGCAAAGTAACAATTTAGGGGGTGACTCTATAAAGCATTTCCATGGAAACAACTTTGAGTTTGTTGAAGCTGCTGTACAAGCAGCTGTGTAGACAATTAGCATATTTAAAGTGTCTCCCATCTACACACCAGAGGTTTGAAAGCACCCCTATATACACTGGGGAAAATAAGTATTTGGTACACTGCCGAATTTGAACATTTTCACACCTAAAAAAATGGAGAGGTCTGTAATTTTTATCGTAGGTACACTTCAAATGTTAGAGACAGAATCTAAAACAAAATCCATAATATCACATTGTATGATTTCTAAATAATTAATTTGCATTTTATTGCATGAAATAAGTATTTGATACAATAGAAAAACAGAACGTTATATTTGGTACAGAAACTTTTGTTTGCAATTACAGAGCTCACCCCTTTCCTGTATTTCTTGACCAAGTTTGCATACACTGCAGCAGGGATTTTGACCTACTCCTCCATACAGATCTTGTCCAGATCTTTCAGGTTTGCGGGCTGTCGCTGGGCAACACTGAGTTTCAACTCCCTCCAAATATTTTCTATTGGGTTGAGGTCTGGAGACTGGCTAGGCCATTCCAGGACCTTGAAATGCTTCTTACGGAGCTACTCCTTAGTTGCCCTGGCTGTGTGTTTTGGGTCATTGTCATGCTGGAAGACCCAGCCACGACCCATCTTCAATGCTGTTACTGAGGGAAGGATGTTGTTTGCCAAAATCTCATGATACGTGATACATCCATCTTCTCTTCAATATGGTGCTGTCGTCCTGTCCCCTTTGCAGAAAAGCACCCCCAAAGTATAATGTTTCTACCCCCAAGATTCACGGTTGGGACGGTGTTCTTGGGGTTGTACTCATCCTTCTTCTTCCTCCAAAAATGGTGATTAGGGTTGATACCAAAAAGCTCTATTTTGGCCTCATCTGACCATGTGACCTTCTCCCATGCCTCCTCTGGATCATCCAGATAGTCATTGGCAAACTTTATATGGGTCTGGACATTTGCTGGGGTGAGCAGGGGGACCTTCCGTGCCCTGCAGGATTTTAATCCTTAAAGGCATAGCGTGTTACAAATGGTCATCTTTCAGACTGTGGTCCCAGCTCTCTTCAGGTCATTGACCAGGTCCTCCCGTGTAGTTCGGGGCTGATTCTTGATATTTCTCAGAATCATCCTTACCCCATGAGGTGAGATCTTGCATGGAGCCCCAGACCGAGGAAGATTGACAGTCATCTTGTGTTTCTTCCATTTTCTAATAATTGTGCCAAAAGTTCTTGCCTTCTCATCAAGCTGCTTGCCTATTGTTCTGTAGCCCATCCCAGCCTTGTGCAGGTGTATAATTTTGTCCCTGGTGTCCTTAGACAGCTCTTTCTTCTTTGGCATGGTGGAGAGGTTGGAGTTGATTGACTCCAACCTGAGTGTGTGGACCTTTTATACAGTTCAGGAGTTCAAACATGTGGAATTAATACAGGTATTAATACAGGTAATTAGTGCATTTATATGCATTAGTGCAATATATGCATTTAGCCAAGCTGAAGATTCTGACATCTGGCTATCAGAAAATCATTATACATGCATTATATGTCACTGTTTTAACTTGCTTTGGTTTGATTATAAATGTGTCAATGTGAACTCAGTCCAAACCAGGACTAAAATGTAACAATTTTTTTTTTCTTTTTGGTGTGAATCAAGGAAACTGAACAACAAGTCTGAACACACCTGTAGGGGAGTTGACACTCTTGGGCTGCAGTCAGGACTTCTCCTCTTTACTTTAAACTACAAGATTGCTGTGTGAATTTAATGGTGTTCCGCCATGAGAGCATTAGTTAAATCAGGCACTGTTGTTGGATGTTGGGTTTTGTATCACAAATGCAACTCCAACTCACATCAAAGATATTGGATGGTGCTTTATCACTCCACAGCTCCACTTCTCCACCTCCCAATGCCAGGGGGCTTTTAGCACTTCTAACCAATATTTGTAATCGGACATGATAATTTAAAAGTCATTTGCATGATTTTAATCCAACACGTTTTCTAAAATTTGGAGAATATTGTTTCACCATTTGCTAGCTTGTGTCTGTTTGTATGCTGGAAAAAGTGTTCAGTCTTTATTCACAGTCCTGGCTTGGTTAATGGGAAACAAACTAGAGACTGGGTTCGAAATGGCCAGAGGTAGACAGTAAAAAAGTAAACTAAATTCATTACTGTACTTAAGTAGTTTTTATGCGTATCAGTACTTTAGTATTGTTATTTTGGGCAACTTTTTACTTTAACTGCATTACATTTCAAAGTAAAATATTTACTTTCTTTTTGTCACGGTTGGGCAGGACAGACAAGGGAGGTGGACGTAAACGCAAGGAATCTTTATTTAACAAGACCAAAAGAAAACAAACACGATCAAGGAGTTACACAAATGAAACAGGAACAGATAGCAAGACTGACAGACAACCGAGAACAGGGGTAGACATGGGAGACGCCAAGAAAGAGAAACACACATCTACACACACAAGAACCAACAAGGGAACACTGAAACAAAGGGACTATATATACACAAATCACTGATAAGGAACACCTGGGGACAATAACAAGAGGGCAGGACTACAAAGGAGAGTCAGATGAGAGGGCGGAGCTAAGGCGGGACTAGGGCGGAGACAGGAAGAATAAACAGAGCCATGTGCTAAATGAGCACATGGCTGGGGAAACAAACACAGGATGTGACACTTTCCACTACATTATGAAAATCTGCCATTGTTTTTGGATTATGTGTCGGTAACATGTCTGAATATATCTCCCAGCTTCCCACAGCTCTCTGTCACTAAAACAAGCGAATCTCAAGATTCTCAGCCTAAAACATGTAATAAGAAACGCAGTGACTACTATTCATTCAAGTTATATGGACGTAGATATCATTTATCACCCCAACCCAAGGGTGAGAATCAGTTGCAGGTGTATCCTACAGTGTTTAAAAAATTACAGAGTAAATTAAAACAATACTTGAAGCAAGATCAAAAACAGAAATATTCCAAAACCTGAAAATCAATACAGCAAAATAAACACAGTCTTATAGTAAAAAGTCCAAAACGCAAATCCCAAAAACCAAACCGGGTATCAGGCAAACAGTCAAAAAAACTAGAAATGTATTAAAGAAACAGATGGCTCAGAATTGCAGAAATTCGCTCAAACAATAGGCCCACTTTGCAACTACGAAGACAAAACAGAGAGCTTAAGGGAACTATGTAATATTTTTTACATTGAAATTATAGATTAAAAATTATTGTCATCATTCACTGAACTGTAATAGGGAGAATAAAGCCTCTGTCAATTCTAATCTTGGTTCAGCACTGCAGAAACTGCACTTTTTAAGGAGGGTAGGCACATTTTTCCCATGTGTTCCTGCTCCTCATTGCAATTTTTTTCTGTGGCATCCATATTTTTTGTTTAACTTATTTATTCATTTTGTGACATCCAAATCCATGTCTGAGGAAATCTCTGGAAGTTAATTTGCTGCTGTCTGCAATCTCTGTAGTGTGCAGGAGTATATATTTTGGACTTCCTCAATTCAACTTGATCCAGGTTCATCTGAGTGCAGACCAATTACAGCCATGCAACATGATGCGACATGTAGTTATATTTCTGGAAAGATATAGTGCAAATCAATCAACGGCTTAGAGTTCGGTTCAATGTGTGCCCTATGGCACAGGATTGATGCAGAATCATAAATTAGACTTAATACTCAGGAGACGGTGACCTCTGTTGGTTTGGAGGACATTAGAACCATAATAAGTCATGGTACTTTTCTTTCGATATTTAAATACATTTGAAGGTAAATACTTTTGTACTGTTACTCAAGTAACATCTTACATTGAGTATCTGCACATGTAACTCAAGTACATAATTTGTGTACTTTGCCTACCTCTGGAAATGGCGCAGGCAAGAAACCTCTGACCATTAAAAAGCATGCAAAGGGTTGAGGATGTTGCTCTATTCCTGCTCTATAGGTGGGTAATACTGACTATTTTTGTTGTTTCAGATGCATTACTTAAGGTGGAACTAACTCCAGCAGATGCTAACTTTACATAAAAGTAAAAGCATGCCAAATGTGTTTTAAAATCGAAATAGCTCGAGTTACAAAAGGGTTTCTCTGGTAACTAAAATAGTGAATAAAAACTTACAGACAAGTTAAACTTCAACTATGAACAAGGTACAGTCAGCTTCTAACACAAACATACAATTCCAACTTCAAAGATGTGGAGCTTCTAAACAAAAACAAACATATGAGGGGAAGTAGGTTTTGCTGTGAGAACAGTAGCCCTCCATAATCAACTAAGTTGTCTTTAAAATTCACATGGGCTCATTAGGCTTTTCAAATTCTGTGCCAAAAATATATGCATGCACCTAATATATTTTCTAAGGCTATTGATTCTTTGCTCATTTATAAGCTTTTAAAAGATCTGTGGAATATATCAAAGTTAATGGAACAAGCCAATGATTCCTGTCACTGGGTTTGTGTTTTATAAGCTTTTCTGAACACACTGTGCTACTGAACCTGAAGACCTAATACTGTGAAAAGAGAAAAGTGTGTCCATGTTGCCATTCCATTCTTTTTTTTTTTTTTGGTTATTGGTCAGCTCTCAATTTTCCATCAAGCTTTGTCCATCAATACAAGACCTAATTTGCAGTCCACAAATGAACTAACAACATTTTACAAGGGGAAATGTCAATTTTTTTTCTGCTTTAGCCAGCTATCCCAACGGTGGACTTCAGTGTTTGAGCCATATGTGCTACATCTGTAAGTGCTTTTCGGCCTTTCTGACCCAAATGGACTCAAACCTTTTGGCTCAGCAGCTTTTTTCTGGAATGAGAGTCATTTTTACACTTGACTAAAGGTCATTCTTCTTGCAGATCACTATGTAGAAGTTCAGAATCTACCTGATAATGGATCTCAAACTGCCAATAAAGAAGCCATTCAGCTTCTTCCAGGAATGTCTTGATACTCCAGTTACCAAGGTTTTAAACTTTAGCTAAAGAGCTGAAAAAACAGTAGATTTCATTTAAAAACTTCATTTAAAAACTTGCCTGGTTTTATTTTGTCAAAAAGATATTATGTTTTTTTTTTCATAAAATACTTTGCTAACAGTAATATACAGTTGTAGACTACCCTTCATTAATTTGATTTCCATTCAAAATAGCAAATTTAAGGCAATGTTCACAATTTTATTCAAAAAACACTTTACAATTCTGAGAATGTTTCCTCACCATTTGCTAGTTCTCCAGTCAGTTTTGCATGCTTGAACTGGTCTAATGTATTTGCACTTTTCAATCTGGCACCGAGACCCTTGAGAGGAGGTGGTCTCAATCAGATCCCAAATGAACAGTTTATTTGTGGTGAGAATGTGATCTGTCTTTGATCTGACCCTAACATCAGGTGAAGTGTGAGCTAAATGGCTCCCATAGCCAGGTGTGCTTTGCCTTATGCATGACTCCACAACTCAGGAACTTTTTTGCTCCTACCCCATAAAGGTCTGACCAATAAGCGAAGAGAATATTCTCACATGGTTTGTTGTGGCGCATTTTAGTGCACTTTGATTTGACACTATGTGAAAACAAACTAAACTTAGAGGTAAACTCTCCAAGTATACAGTCTTGTAAATTGAAAGACTCAGTAAATGGGTAAAAAAATAAAGGGTCTTAATCTAGTATGCTAGTTTTTCTCTCTCTACTGCTGATGGCATCTGGAGGTTTGTAGACTATGAATAGACCTCTAAACACTGATTTATTTTTGCTGCAGTGAAACAAACTCTAAATTAGGGAGATTGCTAATGGTATGAAAGTGAACACAGACCAAATATTAAACAATCTGAGTTACAAACGAGTTGCTGTGGTAATTCAGACAATGAAAAAAAAAATTAAATTTCAGCTACATAAAAACAACAGTCATTTTTTTCATTAAACATACCATTTAATCTTAAAAGTTGTGGAGGTTTTGAACATAAACAAACAAAGGGAACAGCAGTTCCCTTATTCCAGCCATTCCAGAGCCCAAACTTGAACACCAATGGATGTGTGTGGGATTACTTTGATCATCCAAAAAAATAAAGTGCAATAAACTTATAATAACTTTGGAGGTTGTGTTTTTGTTTGAATGAATATAATAATAATAATAATAATAATAATAATAATAATAATAATAATAATAATTTGCACAATATTTGTCTATATCAGCGGCGATTGCTCTAAGACTGCAAGGGAAGCTCAGCTTCCCCTAAAATGTCAAAAAATAAGTGATCAAATATATACTGTTGTGTGTACATATCATTGAATAAATATGCACTACAACGCGCTCAACTTTTGTTTAGAATCAGCTTCTTATCACTGGTAAAGACACGGCTTTCCTCTCAATCAATCCCTTCACGGTGTTTTAAACAGTAGCATCCACAGAGTTCAATAGCGAAGCAGCGAAGTGCAGCGAAACGAGACGAGTCATTGGATAAATGCTGGGCTTTGTCCCGCCCATCGGACGCTCAGCGTCTCTGGGTGTCTATGGGGCAGTGTGTTGGCCTCGGCTGGCCCGGACGCTCAGCTTCTGCATGATGATTTGATGATCTGTCTGAGGTTGAATCCCTTTTTGATTGACAGCGAAATGAACGAATCAGCGATCCTTTGGTGTAAAGATCCGTGGGAGCACAGGCGGACACACTTCACATGGGCCAAGGCCGTTTAAGCAGCCTAGCTCTGCTGGCCATTGAGAGGACACTAGTCAAGTCCCTGGAAAAGACGCCTTGTTGGTACGACAGGGTCAAAGATCATTTTCTTAAAAAGGAACGGAGGGTAGAATTTACGTATAAATAAACCGACACATTTTATGATGTAGGCCGAAATTGAGCTTCCCCTCCTTGAAAGACCAGCATCCGCCACTGGTCTATATATTATATTTATATTTGAAGTAACATATTCATTCATTCATTCATTATCTCTAACCGCTTATCCAGTTCAGGGTCGCGGTGGGTCCAAAGTCTACCTGGAATCATTGGGTGCACCCTGGAGGGGGCGCCAATCCTTCACAGAAAAAACACACACACACACACACTTTTTTAGTTGCCAATCCACATACCAACGTGTGTTTTCGGACCATGGGAGGAAACCAGAGCACTCCGAGGAAACCCACGTGGACACGGGAAGAACACACCAAACTCCTCATAGACAGTAACCCGGTACAGTAACATATAATAGATTTTTGAAATTCCTAACAAAGTTTGCGCTAATGACTGCTATGAAATATGGTATATTTTTGAGATTTGTGATTTGTAAGACATTATTTCTGTGAATTAGAGGGCCATATTTCTTCTTCTTGGTCTTTCGCTCCCATCCGTCCGGAGTCGCCACAGCGGACCAACCGCGATGTGCACACCGATCTGGCAGTTTTTAGAGGGCCATATTTATTGTATACCAAAAGAAACGTTAGTTTGGTCCCTAGAAATATCATTAAGACCTTTGTAGAGGTAGATGACACATGTCCTGCATTTTAATCATTTATGGATGTGTGGAAACCTGGGATGTCCTTTGTTTATAATGCAAGGGGAAAAAAATAAAAAAGAAACAGCTGCTCAGGGAGGATCTGATCGGGATTTCTAAAATAAAGCATATCAAAGTTCTGACCTATATTAACCAGCGATCTACTTCCAGCTCACAGTTGCAGTGGAAAAAAGATATAGGTGGATTTTCTTGTTCCTAGGACCCATAACTCCTTATCTGACTCCAGGTGTGTTTTTAAAACCCCATCAATGCCCCTTCACTTCTATTTCTCATTCTTGAGAATGGATACCATCTGTGAAGAGACAATTTACGTAGTGTTTATGTGCACTCATCAAGGAGATATTAGACATCTTTCTCTGAGAAGCCTTTACATTGTACGTTGGAACATGGATGTGAGGATTTGTTGTGAGGTATTCAGCCAAGAGAGCATTAGTGAGGTCAGGCACTGAAGATGGATGATTAGTTCTGGCACTTCAGCTCATCCCAAAGGCATTGGAGGAGCCCCATTAATCTATAGAACACTGTTCCACTGCTCAGTGCTAGGGGCTTTATATCCCTGTGGCCCATGCTTGGACATTGTGACCTTAGAGTATCCTGTTATACAACCTGCATATGCAGAGTGAAACAACCAAGTCAGTAAAGTAGGCGTGTCTGTTAACCACTAGCAATGATTGAATGCAAATCTTTTGGTAGAAATATACGGTTTGAATTTGCTACCACATCTATATTAAAGCACACAATTTCAGTCACACTTTATGTTAAAGTGGACATATTAAGATAAAAATGTTTCATTTGAGGATCTGGAACCTACCAACAGACAAACTGGAACACAAGACAACCCAGTAATTTTTGTCTGCTACAAAGTTAGATAACATGGGATTAAATAAGTCGTTCTGATTTTGTGCTGCATTCTACATCAAGTGCAGAGACTTTAGAGTTGTCTCATCTCTTTTTCTGAATATCTTCAATCACAGCACTGGAAGAGTGTTTATGTGAGTGTGCAAAGTAAAGGTTAAAGGGGGGGAAATAGTGCAGAGGATACAAGTATAGATTAAATACCATGAACACAAGAACAGAGAAGATACAGAACCAATGGGAAATGGCTACAAACCAGAGATTCTGTTCTTCAACCTTCATTATACAGAATAAACAGAAGCTTTTTCTCAGTTAAAGAAATGGGTACTACAGCTGGTCATTCTAAACAAGGCTGTTTAGACAAGGTAAGGGTGCAGTCTGACATTCTTTTTAGCTGCGGTAAAATAAAGTAAAAAATAAACACTTTTTATAATATTCTGAAGAAATTTCCTCGGTATTTGCGAACTCTCCAGTTGGCTTGTGTGCTTGAAACATGTCTAATGTGTTCACGAAGCCCCCGTGTCAGTGGATTAAAAAAACAAACTATCTTGGTTGGGTATGCTAGGCTTTCTCTCATTCTCTGCTCATGGCTGGGCAAAGGCCTTTAGAGTTTTTAGACAATGGAGAGACCTCCAAACATGGAGTTACAAATGAAGTTCTGTGGTAATTCATTCATTCATTATCTGTAACCGCTTATCCAATTCAGGGTCGCGGTGGGTCCAGAGCCTACCTGGAATCATTGGGCACAAGGTGGGAATACACCCTGGAGGGGGCGCCAGTCCTTCACAGGGCAACGCAGACACACACACATTCACACCTACGGACACTTTTGAGTCGCCAATCCACGTGTGTTTTTGGACTGTGGGAGGAAACCGGAGCACCCGGAGGAAACCCACGTGGACATGGGGAGAACACACCAACTCCTCACAGACAGTCACCCGGAGTGGGAATCGAACCCACAACCTCCAGGCCCCTGGAGCTGTGTGACTGCAACACTACCTGCTGCGCCACCGTGCCGCCACTTTGGTAATTCAAATAATTAATAAAAACTTACAGGCAAGTTCAAATTCAGCTACAAAAATTCCCTTCAGACACTGTTCCACCTTAAAAGACTCAGAGCTTCTGAAGAATTTCCTTACAAATATAGATGTCCCTTTTAACCAGACAAGCTTAAATACACTTCTCAACCTGTATCCCCAAGCTACAACCAATACATTTAGTAGTATAAAATACAGCCTGAACAGGGCATTTGAGGGCACCAAACACAGAAGTTAGCATGTCCTCAGATGGCTGTAAGGATTCTCTCTTGTTTGATTTAGTCTTTGAGGGTCTCCAGAAGATCAGAAGGGCAGATAGGAGGTTTTGTGTCTGACTAGCGTGGAGCTGGACATAATGGAGATGGATGGGCCTATATTGTGGGGTAATGATCCACTAGCACATGTTGGGGATCCTCCTAGTCTATCATGCTCTGTCTCCAGAGGTCAGGGCCTGAGAAACACCAGCTTAACATAGAGGCATGCTGAGATCAGGACATAAACCAGGTGGCTCTTTCCTGCTTTGAAGCATAAAGCTATTGCTAGCATTGAAAAATATATTGTGTTATTTGATTGAGAATTATACTAACAATAGGTCACCATTGACTTCTATGAAAGTCTTTGTTCTTCTTTTTTTATTATTATTATTTTAATCCACTAAAAATATTTATTTTAAACTGAGCACCTGACAGGGAATTTATTTCAGAATTAGCACAAATTGTGTGGTGAGGCAAAAGATTTTTTTTCATTGTATACAGAATTTGGTAAAGTGCCTGTTTCTACCCAAATGAAAATGCAAATTTTTTTTATTTTATCAGCAGTTAATATACATATAGATGAATATATGAAGTAGAAGGAGGGGAGTGAGGAACATATGATGGCACAAAATTATCAATAAAACATTGTGTAAATCTATGTAGAAAATGTGCTCACTTTGAAAATCAACAAATTCTTATCATATTAACAGGACTGGCAAAATATTTGGGCCCCTGGCACTTCTTCCCAGCTTCAAAACTGAGTGTTTTAAACTTATAATGATAAACATGAGTGTGTTGTTAGCAGTTTCACATTGATGTTTTCTAGAGCTAGCTTCCAGTTTGACAAGGATACCATGACGCACCTTGAATTTAGTCCAAGGCATTTTCCCCGTTCTGCTGTTGACGTTAATGTTTTCAAGATTTGATCCAATTGAGACGTGATAAATCAATATGTTCTTAGCAGTTTCACAATGATGTTTGACATCTCTAGCTGCAAATAATGACACACAGCAAAACAACAACATGATTCCGAGCAAAAAATTCATTCTGAATTTCTGGTAATTACTTGTATAACTTTGCCATTTACTCATTTATGATGATGCATATACACCCACAAAGGTTTCTTTTTTGCTTCATTGATGATGACAAACACAATCCCACTCAATAACACCAGCTTTTTTATATTATCTAATTTACAAGATGACACAGTGGGGTTTTCCTCTTTTTTCGTCACCTTATTGCCAAAACGGAAACTCTGGCTAAACTGAAAAGTGCAACCAATGCTACATCTGCTCTGCAACATATTCAGTTAGCTCCTACAGTCAGAGTTTTTGGTTTTTATTTGCAAAGAAAGGCATGAGAAAAAAGGGTTGCTTTAGAGCAGTCATGCCCAGCATGTAGCACTGGCTGGAGTGGAATAAAGCCTACAAGCATTGGGCTGTAGAACAGTAGAACTGTGTTCTCTTGAGTGATGGAGCTCATTGAATACTTTGTGATGTTTTGGGATCCAGAACTAATGATCCAAAATCAGTACCTGATCTCACTGACGTTTATGTGGCTAAAAGCCATCAAATCCTCATAGCAAAGTTTCTGTAACCTTTTATTGTATTTCCTTTGAACAGTGTAATACCTGATGTCTGCTGAAGTGCTTTTGGCATCAAAGGAAACTTGCAGGCACTTTGTGGTGAGCCAGAGATAAATCTGAGTTAGTTGAGTGCAGGCAGAAGGTGTGGACTGGAGTAATTTAGGAGCGTTTTAGTCAGGGTTAATATCTGCATGAAATGTATCACAGATGGCTTTGACAATGCCCCTTTCATTCGTTCTCTTCCTCTATGTATGGGCTTGCTATTTGTAAACCTAACTGCGAGCTCTGGATGTTACTTCCATGTGCTGAAAAACAAGTAAGATACCAAACAGCAGTCAGAAGTGTGCAGATCTTTGGAAATTTTATGAAAAATATGAAATGATGTGTTGTGGAGTAATTCCACTCTTACGCTTCAGAGTGAACAAAAAATATTCCAAAGCTGATATGTTTTGTGCCATGTAAATTTTCCCTAATATATATCACAGTATAATAAAAATTTTACTGTAAATGTATCCAAGCGCACCTAAAATTATACCTAAAATCCCCCCTGTCCAACTCAGCTTAAATTAAGGTGTTTACATGCACAATAATAAAATGATCAGTGGAGGATTTCAGCAGTTATCTCAATATTAAAACGGTCAAGAACTTTCATGTAGAAGCATAGTCTAATTTCCTAAAAGTTTCTGTGTACTTTTTTTTATGTTGTTTCACAGGAAATGGTAAGCCCTAAACATCTATTGCAAAATAACATCTGAGCAATAGTGAACCCATTTTGTCCCATTTAGAGTAATGTAAACTCCTAATTAAGTATTAATTGATAAATATTCTCTGTGTTAATTAAAAAAAACTGTCCTTTGTCAAATTCTTTTTTGAGTTTCCAGCAAGTTGCTAAGCAACAGTAAAATGTATCTTGAAAGAAATCTGATTATAAAGTATGTCATGTGGACCCTGAGTTCTCTTATTATCAAATTATTAAAGTGCTTGTAAACTTGTTGAATTCAGTCTTGCCAAAATCTTATTTTCTAAAGTAATTCGTAATGGTACTTACTCCTGGCAGCTTGAAAAGTATTTGTTAAATTAGGAGTCCAGGTGGTCAATACAAAATCCACAAGCCAAACTGGAAGTAATAACCCCCATACAGAGGATTTAAAGAAGCCAGACAAAATACTCTTCAGCAAACTCTGGAATATGGACAGTTATGTAAGTCAGACACTATGGCAGATTGTAGTAGATTTGTTTCACGACCTCCAATGCACAATACTTTTAAAATGATTTTTTAAATATATAAAAGTTTTTAATGTCTGGCATTGTATATGTTGATATAATTTCTAACATGACTTTATAATATTAGGTTTCATAATAAATCATAACATCATTGTGAATAATATAAACTATAATATTGTTATGGCCTACAATACTCATATGAATATATTAAATTTCATTATGAAACATGTCTGGTTTACCTTGAGACTCAAGGACAAATGTGGTATTCTCAGACAGAGATAAACCTCTCCTTGAAAAATGTAGACCAGGCCTAAATCTTACATAACCCCAATCACTCAATTGCTCTCACTTTCATTCATGCATATACTCGTATATGCTGCACACACATATCCGTTTCAACTTCTATCTTCCTGATGTCTTGCAGGTGCTGTTTTGATGCAGAAGCCTTGTGTGTGTGTGTGTGTGAGTGTGTGTGTGTTTTGTGTCTGATGCTCTGGCTTCACTAAAGATACTCTCTACTCTACGTCCTTCAACCTGTTCCATCCTGTTGCTCACATTCCCAGAAACCACTACAATGCAATGCAGCTTGAAATATTTGTTCAAACTCAACGGAATCAAACAGTTCATGTCAAGGTTTGGTCAAGTTGTGACAAAACATTCTCAAACATTTATTTGTCAGGTTCAGATTTCAAGTCTGATGATGGCTGTATTTTGTCTCACTACAGTGACATTTAGACACTTTTCAGGATACAGTTGGATTCAGACAGAACAATTACATTGGCATTAGGACAGTACAATATTAGCCTAGAGCAGTGGTTCCCAAAATTTTCTGCCGTGCCCCCGTTTTGTAGCTGAGAATATTTTCATGCCCCTATTTTGACACATGTACACATATTTTACTGATTCTGAACAGAACATTCTTAGACTCTGTTCGTGTTAGGCTCAAATATTCAGTTTTAGTTTAAGCTCCAGAGTATGTCTGGCCATGCTTTTATGTCCTTAGTAGTGAAGGAAAATTTCTAGTATCCACCCAGCTAAACTGGGTGCTATAACAAGAGCTTGTAAGATAACAGGCCTGTCCTAAAGAACAGTGCTCACATAAGTGTCATTAAGGGATACTAAGAACACAAAAACAATACAGTGAAAAGTTTATTAGCTGAAAGCTGTAAACACCTCTGACTTCTTTTGTTCAGATCTCAGCAAGTGCTGAATCTGAGGTGGTTTGTGTTGTCTTAAAGGCGATGTTCATATTTGGGATCAAAACATTGCAAGTTACAAATGACAAATCAAGTTACAAATGACAGATGCATTGAGAGAATATAAGAATTTACAAGTGCAGTTACAACTATTTGTAATTTGGTAACTCCAATAATGCCTGTTATAAATGCTATTATAATAATTTATTTATTTATTATTATTTTGCAACTTATGTAAGTTATATAAGTGTCACTATTCTTTGTAATAACTTGGCTAATGACACATGTATAATTTAAAAGGTATTTAATTATACTCATTATAAGAGTCTTATGGGGCATTATTGGAGTGTTTAAGTATGCTTATAAAGCAATATCACTAAGTTCCAATTATAAGGACAGGAGTTATAAGGACATTATTTAAAGATGTTTAAATGCAGGCTTCAAAAAGTTTCACCACACACCAAAATGACTGATAAAATTGACATATCTGTGAAATATATGTGCTGCTCAAATCAAAAACTCAGAATAATCAGATCTGAGCTGCCTGTCTAAATATGGCCATATTCAGCCATGGCAAATTTTATTTTAGGCTGAAATATCTGACCTAACTGTTCACAATAATACATTTTCCAGCTCTGGTTAGTTTAGAGGAGATTAAATAAGGTATTCAAAGCTCAGATGAGACCTTGAGCTGCACCTGGTTTGACCCAGAGTTCATGGTTAGGGTCTTTGTGAAATGTAAGACACGTTCCAATGAATGGTCAAAGGTTGGAATGTTGGAACATGAAGTCTAGATTTCCCTATGCTCTCACAAGTTAATTGTCTTGCTGTATTTTAATCTAGGATTTTACAACACATTTATGAATACAAAGTTTGTGATTTCTAAACCCAATTTCTGAAAAAAAAAAAAAAAAAAAATATATATATATATATATATATATATATATATATATATTTATTGCCAGTGTTTTCAATGGTATTTTGTAAATATAAACAAATAATATTTTTTTTAATTTTCCTGCAACACACTCAGAAAAGTTAGGAGAGCATGTTTACCAAAGTCTTACATCATATTTCTTTTTATTGATAACTTTTGTAGACCATTTGGGATCTACGGAGGCCCTAAGGTGACATGGTGTGTTTTTAATAAGTCTTTTTTATAATACTTTGAGGCCATGAAATAATATATTCCTTCCTGGATCAGAGCCTTGTCATGGTGGAAGGGCTTTTGTGGTCTCATGACATCCAGGGCTATGTCGTCGGGAGCTGTTAGCTCTCAGTAGGGCCTCCTATGGCAAACAGGTCTGGAGTGAAGATCTAGACAAACATGATCCAAAAAGCACCTTCATGAACATCTTAAAAGAATTAAAGTGTACCCTGCCCGGGAGAGGGTTACCGGAACGTACCCCTGGAGCCTGACCTGGAGTAGTGTCTGACAGCGAGCACCTGGTAACCAGGCAGCCCATGGAACCTGGTCGGGCTCAGCTCGAAATGGCAGCATGGGAGAATCATGTGGGCTCACCACCCACAAGATCCAGAGTAGGTGCAATGCCCCTCGTGCACTGAGCAGGGACGAAGGGGCCCCTCACGTCATGGAACTTGTCAGCGGAAACTGGTGCTTGAGGTTGGTAGATACCAGCTAGATATAGTTGGGCTCACCTCTACACTCTGTGGGCTCTGGAACCAAACTCCTCGATAGAGGTTGGTCTCTCTCTTACTCAGGAATTGCTCAGGGTGACAGGTGCCAGGTGGGTGTGTGGATATTCACAAGTCCCCGGCTGGTGGCTGCACAGTTGGAGTTTGTCCCAGTAAACGAGAGGGTCACCTCAATGCGGCTCCGGCTTGTAGAGAGGAAAACATTGACTCTTGTGTGTGCGTATGCACCAAACAGCAGCTCAGAGTATTCAGCCTTCTTGGGGGTAGTGAGTGGAGTTGTAGAAAGGATTCCAGACACTGACTCTATTGTTTTTCTGAGGGACTTCAATACTCATGCTGGCAATGACTGGGAAACCTGGAGAGGAGTGATTGGGAGGAATGGCCTGCCCCATTGGAACCCAAATGGTGTGATGTTGTTGGACTTCTGTGCTAGTCATGTTTTGTCTATAACAAACACCATGTTCAAACATAAGTTTGCTCATAAGTGTACTTATAATACCAGAACCCCCTTGGCCAAAAGTCAATGATCGACTTTGTGGTTGTGTCTTCTGATCTGAGGCCATATGTTTTGGACACTCGGGTAAAGAGAGGGGCTGTCAACCAATCACCATCTGGTGGTGAGTTGGATAAGATGCCGGACAGACCTGGTAAGCCCAAACGTATAGTGAGGGTGTGCTGGGAAAAGCTGGCAGATGACTCTGTCCAGGCGGATTTCAACTCTCACATCTGAGAAAACTTCTCACATGTTCCAGAGGAAGTAGTAGTCTGAATGGACCCTGTTTCTTGTTTCCATTGTGCAAGTGGCTGCATATAGCTGTGGTCAAAACTTGTCGGTGTCTGTTACGGCAGCAACCCAAGAACCAGTTGGTGGACACCAGGGGTGAGGGAAGCTGTCAAGCAGAAGAAGGAGGCTTTTCAGGCTTGGCTGGCTCAGGGAACTTCCAATCCTGCACATGGGTACCAGCAGGTGAAAAATGCTGCAGCTGTGGCAGTTCCTGAAGCAAAATCCAGAGCATGGGAGGAGTTTGGAGAGGCCATGGAGAATGACTTCCGGGCAGCCTCAAAGAGGCTCAGGCGGGGGAGTGGGACACTGTCCAACCTGTGCTCAGTAAGGATGGTGAAACTTTGAACTCGACTGAGCTTATTGTTGGGCGTTGGAAGGAGCACTTTGAGGAACTCATTAACTTGAGAAACATGCCTCCTGGACAGGAGGTAGGGCCAAAAGTGGCTGGGGTGTCGGATTCCATTTCCTTGGCTGAAGTCACTGAGGTCGTGAAAAAGTCAGTGACTTGGGAGGAGTTCAAAGTAGAGTCGCTGCTCCTTCGCGTTAAGAGGAGTCAGTCGAGGTGGTTCTGGCATCTGATGAGGATGGAGGTGTACCAGGCACATCCAACTGGAAGGACTACCCCGATATAGACCCAGGATTCACTAGGAATGGGAATGCCTGGGGGTCCCCAGGAGGAGCTGGCGGATGTTGCGTGGGACAGAGACATCTGGGATTATTTGCTCGCCTCGTTGCCAGCACAACCCTTAAATGGATAAGCAGAAAAGATAATGAAGATGATGCTGAATAATATATTGAGGCAAAATAGTATTTTGAGGCCATGAAATAATAAATAATCATTTGTCACCTCAAAATATTAGTTTGTCACCTTATGGCAATGTCACCTTATTAGTCTTATTACTGTCTGTAACTGCTTATCCAGTTCAAGATCACGGTGGGTCCGAAGCCTACCCAGAATCACTGAGCAAAAAGCAGGAATACACCCTGGAGGGGGCGCCAGTCTTTCGCAAGGCAACACACACTCGCACATTCACTCACACACTCACACCTATGGACATTTTTGAGTAGCCACATTGTTGCTTTTTGTGCTTTTAAGTGTAATATTTGACCATTTTTTGCTTGATAAAAGACATGCTCAACTGTTCCTGGTCACCATTGTGTGATGTCCCTCTCCATGAAGTGCCATAGAAAATAGAACTGGACTGCAATCAGACTAGTCAAACATATGTCCTCTTATTCTACAAAGCCAGTGTTGTAGAATGAGCCCTGGCACTGTCTTGCTGAAGCAGCTATTGATTTCAAGGATGAAGAAAAGGATGTAGACCCAATGACAGCAAAAGTCTCTATATTCCCAGCATAAGCCGTTGGAACCACTGAGACCAAACATATAGATGTCACATATTAGCACCCAAATTATGGCAGATGTTGGCTTTTGCACTTTTCAATGACAACAGTCTGGTTGGTCGATTTAATCTCTGGCATTTGTTTTAGCACATCAGTGATGAACTTGGGCTCAGAAAGCTGCGTTGACATATATCCTTCTCCTTGCTTAATAGAATTAAATAAATAGGGTAATATTGTCTCAAATGCAATGAAATTATGACAGATTAGCATGTGGTTTAACACATCATTTAGTCACTCTTACTTGCCATCAATAAAGACAATTTTTCCAATCCAAAATATTGGTAGTGCATTGTGGTGTATTCCTTAACTTCATAAGCTGTTATACATCATGTGGACACAGTCTAAGCGCCAGTCTATACACATTACTACAAATGGTTAGTACACTATGAAAGCTCTGACTTTTTGATGGAGCTTTTAGAGCAGCTTGTTAAGACTTTATAAGCCAATCCTAGAGAAGTAAAGTACCGTTTGGTCCTGTAACATGGCTAGTAAATGACAAGGGTCGAACAAACTGAACTTTATGTTCCAAGAAACTCTGGCAACTTGCTTTCTTGTACCTTGTTGCCATAGCAACGCCTCAGAATGGACAAGGAGTAATTTTTCCCACTAACCTTTGAGAAATATTGAGGCCTGTGTATGCAGAAAAGTTAGAACTCCTTTGTGGCTTTTTTTTTTTGTTAGATCGCTCTCTCGTTTTTAATTCTTTCCTTTTCTGAAAATGGTTTGTCTTCAGGTTTTATGACCCTGGCCTGTACCCTATGAGCCTGCTGCTTTCCTATTGCATAATTCTGGCATTAGTATTGGCCTGTATGATTCACTTCCTGTGGGTTGTCCCTTGTTGGAAGCTGTACTCTCTGCCCCCAAAACACTTTCTCCTGTATGTCATCCATTTTGCATGTTATGGCACGTGAAATGAGTGTATTACCATACCCTACCAAGGTCAGAATCACTTGTTAATACAAAACATACAGTAGATACTATTAGATACTAGTAGATACTGTTCTCCTTTAGTATCCCCACCAAACATTAGCAATTTGTGCTCTCCTACAAGCATGCTTAGCTTTCCAAATGTAAAAGTTAGGAAAGTTAGTGATTTTGCCCTCCCAGTTTAGTTGTTAGTTTTATATATATTTAATATATAACCTTGCCCTGGACCTGGTGAAACCCATGAGATGCCATGTTCATAGACTCTGCAAGAACTTCTGGCTCTTTATAACCAGTACTTGATTTTTTACTAAAAGCAGTAAATGCTTTCTCTCTCTCTCTCTCTCTCTCTCTCTCTCTCTCTCTCTCTCTCTCTCCTTTCCTTATTTGTTCCCTCACTTCATTTTTTTCCTCTCTTTTCATTCTCTCTCTCTCGTATATTCCTCCCAAGCTCTTGTTTTTCCTTTTTTGTTTTTCTTTCTTCTCCCTTCTAATTCCTGCCCCCTCTCTCTCTTCTTTTTTCTCTCACTCTTTATTCAGCCTTAGTCCTTTCTCAGACTTTGCCAACTGTCTGTTTTTTGTACTTGCAGAAACAAAAACACACTGTCCTTCAAATGAAAGAAAGAAAGAGGGTGATAGAGAGCGCACAAGAAAGAGACGCCAAACCAAAGCCATTAAGCCTCCTCCCCTCATCCTGTTCATGTGTGTGTGTGTGTGTGTGTGTGTGGGTGGGTGGGTGTGGCCGCCTTCTCCATGTGTGGTTTGACATCATCATTCTCCTCCCTCCGTGTCCTGTATAGATTAGGCGGGACGCTCCAGAGGTCTGTCACTGAGCCGCAGAGCAAGTCTAACACCTCCAGCAGCAGCAGCAGCAGCAGGTTGTTGTTAAGTTGCCCAGCAGCATCCACCCGAGCCCAGGTCCAGAGACACCTGGAGACTCCCTGAGAACCAAGATCCAGAACCCAAGAGCACAGAGAGACTGAGAGGCCCCAAGACCCCTGATACCCACTATGGCTGTGTCCTCATACCTCCATCCCTGCTTCCTCCTGTTCCTCATGACCGGAATTCTACTCCTCTTCCTCACACTTTCTTCCGCCCAGAGAATCAGAGGCAAGTGTATCCACACATTTTTAAATGCAGTGTATGATAAATATTCACCATATAAAGTACTCTATACAATAACTACAAATAATAAATTATATATATTGCATTTCTTCAATGTAGTGACTTTGAGGGCATTCTAGTCATTCTGGACCATTTCTATTTATCCATTTATAAAGAAACTTTCACACAGTGTAAAAAACAGCAGAGGTGTGTCAGTACATAGATTTCTTTGGACAGCAACAATATATTAAATCAATGTATATCTATGTATCATATAATGTACCAAAGGAAAAAATATGTGATAATTTTGAAGTGATAATTATGAAATTATGAAGTTATATATTTTATTGTATTTTAGATTTTAAAGTGCAAGACTGGAAAATAAGACCAATGTTTACTCTCATTTAGAACTTTCTTATATATGTTAATCAGTAATTATATGTAAAACAATAATTCAAAATGCTGCAGTCTTGTTCATAAAAAAAAAAAAAAAAAAAAAAAAAAAAAGACACTTACACAGACATAAACCGGTACACCGGTACATTTTCAGGTAGAAGGGTTCTTACCTTCTTATAATGTTTTACAATTGTTTGGCTCTAGGGCAGGATTTATAGAGCTGATGCTAGGAACAACTTTGTGACAATGTAGTATCTATATTGTCAAAGTGTGTACATAAACTTGTCCTAACTACCAATTGGTTCCTGTATGTACATCATGAAAATCTGTTGTCAGTTCTGATGTAATGTCGAAGTAACACCTGTATCAGCCAACACTCATTTGTTCTGCCACTGATAGGTCTGGGTGCAATAATACAGTGTCACTGTGAAGTAATAAGATACAATGTCTATATAATTGTATCTATATAATTATAATCTCAGGAATTGTCATGAGGAGCATAAGAAAGGAGCCAATGACATATCAGCTTGACATCAAAACTGGCATATATGTCCTTTGTGATAAAATAAGTGTATTGTAAGATAATGAAGCATAATGAACACTTGAAATATTATTTTAACTGCACAATGCAATTTGAGACAAGTGCACACCAATTTAGCCATGCAGTTTAACCAATAGCCAGGATATAAGTGGTTCCACTTTATTTAAACAGCCCCCATTTTAATTATCCCCAGGTGTCCAAATTGTTACCAAACTGGGGATTCTCAGCAGTGTTAGGATTAGGGCTTAGGGCCAATAGATTTTGGAGCATTGCTGTGAGAATTTTATATCATTAATTCATAATGAGATTTATTGAAATCATGTACCAATCTTGGTTGATCACTTCCGGCACTCCAACTCATCCCAAAAGTATTGTATCACCCAAAGCTGTGAGGATTTATACTCAGCACTTTTGAGTAGAGTGAATTTTTGTGAGTGTGTGCACTGAAAAAGTCTCCAGTTGCTGCAAGTACATCCAGTGCAAGTGTCCTGTTAGATTTGATTCTATTTCACTGAAAAGTGCCCACATAAAATAGTGCTGCTATTTTCTGCATCTGTTTTCACTTAGGAGCAAAAACTGCAGTAAACGTTCACGTTTTTCATGTGAAGAAAAAGCAGATGTGAGATTGCACTGTAGGGTTTGTTTCTGCCAACAGCAACCCAATTGGCTGGAAGTGCCCCGGAGGCGGAGCTTCAGTATAAGCAAAGGCCAAAAGATACTGGAAAATGTAAAAAATCTGTACTGCTTGTAAGACTGAAAAAAAAAACTCTATGCAATATGACAGATTCAATTTCAGGGACGAGAGCTGGAGAGCCAGGTTTAGAACAATAAAGCATTATTGTCCCACATTACATCATGGACTGAGAAGACAGCTAAAATCACTGTTTCTCTCATACAGATGTGTGTGTATATGTGTGCCCACGTGCTTTGCCAAGTGTGTGCAGGTGTGTGTTCATACTAATGTTGAATCTGAATGAGATAGGCCTATAGTTTGGCCCCTAATTTTAAAACTCACCTCCAAAATGATGTCCATTTCTGCTAGCATT
Source organism: Hoplias malabaricus (assembly GCF_029633855.1). NCBI lineage: Eukaryota > Metazoa > Chordata > Actinopteri > Characiformes > Erythrinidae > Hoplias > Hoplias malabaricus. The sequence continues at coordinate 39,014,532 of NC_089819.1, read as the reverse complement.
TCTATGGTATATGTAAGTATTTTACACGTACAAAAGCCTGTAAAATACATGTAATATGTTTTATACAATGCTTTTATCAATCATGAAAATATTTTAAAATATTCCTTGTATCATGAAGTTGGTCTCATCCACTGGAAATGAAAATGTGATTGGCTAATTCCCATTGCCATTCAGATAAATAATCTAAAATGTGAGGCCTTTAATGTGCACTCATTGTGGAAATCTGTTTAACTGTGCATGCACAGTGTGTGTTTACTCATGTACCACTTTAGAATTCGTGTACACTTACAACGGTTTATAATTCATTTACATTCTGTTTATTAATTATGTTGTAAATTCATTACAATTCATTAATAATTATTTATTAACTTATTAATAGAATGTGCAACATTTACCTGCTGTCAGCTTCAACACATATTTATTAATAATCTTATAATAAAAATAATTTGATTCACAAAGTTTAATCAATTACCCATCATGAGAGTGCCTTTTAACACTCCTTAACATATTAAATGACTAAATTCATATTTTTAGGTGATAGCATATTAATTACCTTGACATTTTCAGTAAGTTCTGACACTTTCACTATTAAATGAAAAAGAGGTCACTATTGCCCTTTTTATCTTTGTGTTACAAATGAATATTACTGACCATTAAAGTGTTTACAGCCTAATGTATAACCATGTAATTAACTGACTTTAAAACCATTTATAATACTTTATTAGTCTTATTTTAAAAAGGAATCTTTACACATTATAGAAATGTACCAGTCTTATAAACTGGGACTCTGGGGAAGCTGAATCATACTCAATGACAAACCTGGGCTGGAGATGCTGAAACCCACACAGCATTAGTATGTGAAACTGTGGGACTGTGTTATTTGGAGTGAAGGAGCTCCAGCCAATACTTTAGGATGAGTGTAATAATTCATAATTAAATGATGTATGAACATGTATTCACAAATGTTTGGTCATATAGGATATATGAGGTAGGGTGTTTAGTACAGACATCCATATCTTGAATCCAGTTTCTAGTCCTAGATTTTGTAATCAATGATATGTATTGCTCTAAGTGGCCTATCAGCACAATTGAACTAAGTGATCTTAGTGAATACTTATCAGTGGTTACAAAATCCAGAGCTGGAGTCTGGAATCAAGATCAGGTTTGTAATATTGGTAAAGCGCACATGACTAGAAACCTGAAAAAGACCTTTTGTTTTGTCCTGCAAGATCCATCATGTTTCAAGAGAGGCAAGAACAAAATTAACAAGTGGGTGGAAACCATCCAAACCCCTAGAGAGTAAAAGTTGTTTTCTCGGCTGAGGTGTTGAAAACTCTCTGAAAATCTCTGAGCTTTACTGTACAGAGGGCTGCAGTACCGTTAACTTGATGACAGGAGATGAAAGAATTGCTGTCTGTAGTGCCAAAGTGAAAACAGTCTTAGAACAACAGAATATTGTATTATTATCTGTGTCCCACAGATGAATGCAAAAAGGGGGACGGTAGAGTTAAAGTCAGTGGAAAAGGTGAATGTGTTGGGATATGTTTACAGTGAGGTGTATGCTTGTGTTTATGTGTGTGTGTGTGTGTGTGTGTGTTAGTGAAGGTAAGATAAGATCTAAGCATTGATCATAGTGGCTGGAAATGACAACAGGTCTCTCAGGCAATCTATAACTTTTAAACTTTTTTAATCAACTCTTTCGCCAAGTTGTTGCAGCATTCAACAATGCATGTTGTTTAAAAGAGGAATGCTATCTTTCCATCTTACAAGATGAGGAGCTTCTCAACATAAACAAAGCAGAGTGAACTACCGTTCCCCACAGTCATATTTGTTCCCTTTAGTAATACTGAAATTACTTTAGTAATATATCCCTTTAGTAATACTGAGATTTAAAAAAGCTATTCATCAGAGCAGTGTTTATTTGCCCAACATTAGCAGTAAGTGTTTAACGCCCAACATTAGAATAGAACCAAATAATATTATTCCAGTAAGTGTTATATTTTGTGTGTGATTGGGTTGGTTTAAATTTTTCCAAATATCTCCTTATGGTAGTCTATTTTATATGAACAAAACATTGTTCTGAAGAAACAGCCATCCAAGTCCCAGATTCTGGATCCTAAACACAGACCTGGCAAGAGATCCTCACAGCATTAGATTCAGTCCAGACTACCAGAATGTTTGTTAAGCATGTGTATACCAAAAATCAGCATGTTTATACATGTGTATAAATGAAACAACTGCTAGATGATTGTCAGCTCCATTGACACTGGACAGAATTCATGCCTGGCCCTGGTTCTGAAAGTGTTCAGCTTCAAGCTGCTGATCCTCTGGAAGGCATTCAACTGTGAAAATAATGACTTGACACCTCCTCCTAGTGGAGGTCAAAAACAAAAATGTGTCTACTTGACCATTTCTCTGTGAATCACTGAGGCATTTGGTAGTTCAATATGAAGTTTTTGTATTATTACAAAATGTTCAACACAAGCCACATTTGTGTTTACCAGATTATTAGTCAAAGATTTTAAATGACATTTTAACAAAATATATTGGTTTTATTGTTTGTTGCATACCCTTTCTTACATGTCTTTTGATTGTTTCATGCTCAAACCTCACAGTGAATTTCTATGTTCTATTTTATTATAATTGTGATTAATTACAATACATTAAATATGTAACTGTGTTAATACACTATTAGAAAAATATTTTAGCAAATACGTAGCCCTGTAATTCACCGTACTGTACTATTAATAATATAAAAAATTAAGTTAATATAAAAAATAAGTGGACAGAACAAGATATTTCTTTTTGTTGCTCTGTTAGCTTATCATTCTTTCATTCATTCATTCATTGTCTGTAACTGCTTATCCAGTTCAGGGTCCTGGTGGGTTCAGAGCCTATCGGGAATCCCTGGGCTGAAGGCAGGAACACAACCTGGAGGGGCGCCAGTCCTTCATAGGGAGACACACACTCACATATTCACTCACACACTCACACCTATGGACACTTTAGAGTCACCAATCCACCTACCAATGTGTGTTTTTCGACCATGGGAGAAAACCGGAGCACCCGGAGGAAACCCACACGGACACGGGGAGAACACACCAAACTCCTCACAGTCACCCAGAGCAGGACTCTAATCCCCAACCCCAGATCCCTGGAGCTGTGTGACAGCGACACTACCTGTTGCACCACCGTGCCGCCCTATATATACAGGGGGTCCTTGACTTACGATGTTGATCCGTTCCTACGTCGCGTCGTAAACCGATTTTCGGTGTAAGTACATACTGTAAGCACTTATCCTATCCTAACACCTATCCTCCTCGGTCCTGAGCCACGTATCCGTGAATTCTTCCGCCACACACACCAATCACGAAGTTCGCGTTACAATGTTTACGACGCAAAACCACTTAAGTCGAAACAAGGCTTTATACAGGAAATGGGAGATGTGTCATAACCATGAAACATCGTAACTCGGGACTGACGTAACCCTCCTGTATATATAAATATTGTATACAAAATATTAAGAAAGTCTAATAACAATAAAAAAAATATTTGTTTTTTTAGAGTGTACATTTAAATAATTTCTAAATAGAAAACTATACATTCTAAACTGATCCTGGGGAGGCGATCACACATTGTTCTTTTTCACGGGTTGTGAACAAGTTCCGTTCATATTTTTTGGAATCTTGTTTGCTTGCTTGGGTCTATCTAGCAACCAGTCCACGTTTCCAGCAGCTTAGAGATGCTATGCCTGAAATCAGCACCAGCACCAAAGACATGGACAAATGGATAGAGTCAGGACAGAGACATTATATATTCTTTGTGTACTGTGCTTTCATATCATAGTGCAATAAGATATATGTTTGTAAATGTTGCCATTTTCTGAGGAGTTTGTGAACAGCAGAGAAAAGTAGACAATGTGCTTTGTGTCATGCTAAAAACAGCCCCAAAAAACCTCACATATGAAGCATATTTCTGTTTTGTTTCTTTTCATTTATTTATATAACATGTATAAGACTTGTGCAGCTCCATTGTGTGAAAACACTTTATTTGAGACTCTGAAAATATACCCCATAAGATCCCAATTATTCTACTGATTATAAACAACTAAATTTTGTAAATTAAAGACTGACTATGATCCGGGTGACTGAAAGGCATACAAGCCAAGAACAACTCAAACCTTCTTCTTGCTCTCCTTTGAGGCCATTCTTGAGGCGCTAATTTTTAGGAAGAAGAAATAAACTGACAGAGCATGTTTGTGTTGACTTTCCCAGACAGGGATTGGCAGGTTCCTTTTGGAACATGAAATCCTCTACCGCTAATAATTCTCAGTCTGTCAACTCCATTTTCTAATGAAAAGTTTTGCATATCTCACGAGAAGGCCTCTCAATTGCATAAAATGATCTTAAAAATGTTTCGTGATTTATGCCTGTTGGTTTGGAAAGGGGCCTGATTAGTTCTGAGAGGACAAGTACATTCCTTTTTTAAAAAGACTGATGAATATCATGGAAATTCACATTAATAGCTGTGGAAACTCATGTAGAACAAGATGGAAGACATTAAATTATACATTAGTAGGAGCATTAAAGTACAATCCCAGATCTTTCTGCAGAAGCAGTTTCTCCAGATTTTGCCTCTTATTGCAGTAGGTGAAAGGGTTTTCTGCTCCCCTTTAGCCATTCCTCAAGTTCAGAGGAGCCTTTAGTGGCCTGGAAAATTCTTAAAACTCTAAAAACCTTACAGAACGGAAAGCACCTTCCTGTTAATGTGAAAGGTTTTGGCATTAACAAGCTGAGGTCAGGTAAGCAGAGGTAGAGATTCTTCGGCATCATGCTCTGCCATATTCCTCTATTCCTCTCTTCTGTATACTTGTCAACTCAGCTGCCAAAAGCCATGAATCATTACATGAAGAAAAAGTAGTTTTCTTAAATGGATTATTTCAGAATTACTACCATATATTAGAGCAAGACCTGAGGCTAAAATAGAAGGCTCATTACAAGTCCATTATAGTCTGAAGACTATAATAAGCCTGAAGAGGAATTACATAAAGCTGCCTCATATGTTATTAGTTTTCACTGAGCTTGTTTAAAGAATACTAATGTGGTGCATTGAGGAAATACAAAGACTAAAGGCTTTAGTTATGTAAGAATACCTTAGTTATAACAGTAGCTAATTGTAGCCAATGACAGGGCTTCCTTATCAACACATTGTTCATGTCTGAATGATTAAAGTGAGAAAAGCAAGACAGGTTCTCTGATGAGTTTTCCATAGTGCGGCTCATCATCAGCCCATACTGAAATTTTGATCTGAATTAGCGTTAACAAGCCAAATTGAAAAAAAGCCTCTGTGAGTGTTTGATTGATGTGACTGATCCAGAGCCTCCCAAGCTTGTAATGATCCGTTAAGAATCCGGCACATTGCTTTCCCCCCAAACCCCTTACTGAGCCACACTCAAGCAGCTTAAGGAGGATATTTTTTGGCCTATTTAACCTAGTCAAATCAGTCAGCTCTTGAGTGAAGGGGAAGTCTGATGGAAATGGAAAAACTCCCCTTGGTCTCCTGGCTTACTGGATTTAGGAAAGGGATCTGACACTGAATCCAGATATTCTATGCTGCAAATTTTCCTTTATTACCCAGCTCAGAGAAAGAAGGGTCTGCCTCACAAAGGCCACAGAGTAGAACTTCTGGCCCAGGATGAGCTGTCTCCTGTCATTGTAATTATATTCTTTAGGATAGGACAGAGTTGATTTTATAGCAGCAAAGATGGTAGTACACATTAATCTCCTATCTACATATTAAAGCTAGAAAGTACTATTTATTAAAAGATTGTGCCAGATTTTGAATGGCAGACAAATGACATAAACTTGCAGATAGAAAATGTACACTAGGAAATACAGTTAAAAAAAGCTCTAGAAACTCCTTAGAGAGGGTTTTGTTACGTAAATACCTGTTAACACTTCATCCACCTGGAATATCAAGATTTTATCTGGATAAGGACAAACCACATAAAAAGCAACTTTAATGTTAGTTAGTTTTCTCACAGATTCCCCAGTTCTCACAGCAGAATTTTTCCTTAGTGCAATAGTGCAACATCCAGTCGAGTTAAATCTAGTAGGTTCTATCCATTGGAAAAGTGCCATACGTTTTTTCCATCTTCTGTGTTTCAAGAAACACACACACACACACATATACCATTATATCAGTATCAAAAATTACAACATTTTCCTTGTCCTGTAAATGCACCATTTTAGAGAAACAAGGTTTTATCCCTGGTGCAATGATTTGATACACGTGGTCCTGCTACTGAGCTTTGTGGAGGTGGGTGAATATAAAGATAACTAAAAAGTGTCCTTGATTTACTTTTATGCCTCATTTACATTACATAAGATCCAGGTTTCTTTTAAAAGTGGGCCCCTTTAGCAATTTCCTGAACCACATGAATACGAAAGGTCTGTAAATCCACAGTGCAGTAGGAAGGAATATTGTATATGACTACCACCCCGTAAATTCATGTACCTAGTTAATCATCTGTACCTGAGAGAACTGTGGGAATTCCTTGCTGTATATTATTAAAAGGAAACATATTTTCTAAAAGTCGGTTTACATCAATGTGTGCCATTTTTAAAAATCTTTTTTTCTACCACAGTGAGAAGACAGAATATGAAGGTCCGGATCAATGCCACCGGGGACACTATTGTTCTGAAATTTGTTAAGCCCAACCCTGACATCAAGCTTGAAGGCTACATCCTGGGCTATGGTTCGAGCATGTTCTCCAAGCAGTTTATCCAGCTGCCAGAAAATGGAGTTCCCTATGAGACAGAGATTGGTAAGTCTCATGAGTAATGTTTAACATAAGGAAGAGGTCATTATTTTGCCATCACCGACACATGAAAGGCAGAAATCCCGCAAACCAGCAAAACAAGATTAGTACCATCTTAAAAAATAATACCAGAAAACATGTATAAATATAAACACATGGTTTGCTTCCAACATTGGTTAAAAGTTCTGCTGATTGAGTCCCCAAACAAAAGGGAAATTCTACCCAAATGGAATGTTTTTGGTTATGCTTTGTGAGACAGTAAGACATATGACCAGCATGCCTTTGTTCCTCTGATTAGACAGATCTACTTTGAGAAAGTCGAGGGGTTACATATAACCCTGAACACTGTAGACTGTGTTTATTTTCATCTATTGAACTGTTTCCTATTCTCAATCCATCTCTTTTATTCACAGCTCTTCAGTTGACTAACCCTAATCTTCCAGCTTTACAGGGCCAGCTGGAGGTCAGAGGTCAATTTCCCTTAAGTCAGTGTGAGATGATGGTTTCCACTGCAGTGTTTTGTTTTCAGAGCAGTGACTGAGAGTACCAGAAAATGTTCTCAATAACCATTAGGTGCTGGTTCACAGCAAACGATTTTATTAATTTCAGAGGCCTTTCAAGGGCATACCAATAAAAGATAGAAATATAAGTAATGATTGTAGATCAACTTATACTACCACAAACCACAATGCTTAGCTTCTACATTATGCAGTACACAGTTTATTTGGTTCCATGTTAGGCGTTGCCTCAGTTACTGCTATTCTTCCCAGGATGACAAATCCTGAATGTTACTTCATGCTGTGTCCTTTATTGCTGTTAATGCGAGTAAGAACAAGCCCAGTAACCTAAAAGCAAGTACGGGTGACCAGGCATAATCCTAGAACATTACCTCATTTCGGTTATCTCCTGTTGTTTGGTCACCAGTATTTTTACATTTGAGCTGCAATGGTCTGGACAAGTTGGGGCAAGCCAGGGCCTGCAGTAGACGGTCACTGTTGACATTCTCAACCTAAAGGTCTTGCAAGCACTGGAGCTGATGCATGAGCCAGGTCCTGAATCTAAGAATTTCATAAATAAGGACAATTTTGTTTTTTAAATGAAACATGTAATTGAACCCGAACCCACCAAAGCACTCATTACCTGAAGCACAGGCACAAAGCAGGATCATATACTCACATCAGTTGTCTGAATGAGCTGAGTATAGCCAATGCTCCAGAAGGGCTGAGATTGGAATCAGCTGCATGTGCACAGCAGATGACCAGAATTGCTTGGTGCTTTGATTTGCAAGAGCCTTCAGGCAATACAAGACTTTAGAGTGGACTGCAAAGTGGCACATATAACTGGCAGCATGCTAGGCCAACAAACAGATTTAGATCCAAAAACATCTGTGCAAATCAAAATTATGAATAAATCTTTATCGTGGAGGATCAGTGACTTTGCCAAGGTCGTAATTATTATGCGTTACATGAAGAGACCCTAATGGCTTCCTGTGTTCAATAGTTGCTTTTTGTAAATGGTATGAAACCATACATCAATCAACCAGTGATGTTAGCCTGGTTCTCGCCAAACAGTGGGCCTCGTGCCTGGCCAGCCAGATGTGTTTGTTGTTCCACAGACCGATGTACATCTGTATGCCCCAAAAAACTTTCTAGTGTTTTACATTTCTTTTCCTGGCCATCTAAGACCTCTGAACTGTATTCACTGGAGCAGATGGATTTGGCAGCTCAAATGACTTGAAAAAGTGTTTCATTTCAAGTACATATAATATGTCAAATCTTTTAAGCCTTCTGTCCCACACAACCAAAATGAAAGCTGCACTTTTCCTGAAAAGATAATCCACTTAGCTTTGTGGCCAGGCTCTTTGAGGAATAAATGGTTTCTTGTTCTTGAAGTCTAAGCCTTTGTCATTGCATGAGCAGCTGTGGGTATTACTTCCAGAACCTAACTTACTCAGGTTCCTTCAATTTTTGGTGGCCTACCTGATCTTCCACAGATCTGGAACCAGGAATACATTTGGACGGGTTGGGCCTGGAATTTGCATAGACTGGTGATTTCTCAGCTCAAGCAATGGATTCCATTCAGTAGATAATTACCAGGTTTATTAGGAGTGTTTATGTAGGAAAAGTACTTATGTATTTCAGTCCTGCAGAACCAGAACTGGACACATTTATCTAAAAATAGCATAGGGTTTTCTTTCTGTATGTTGTAGGTTAATGATGTAAATGTATCTCTATTTCAGATGCTGAACCCAAGTACCTAGTGGCTGTCCAACCAATTCCAACCAATGATGTGAAAAAGCAATGTACAGGTAAATTGCAAATCCTCAAAAAACACTATCCTATTAAACTGCATCGCAGGATCTAATGTACTTTACCTGCTAGGTATAGTGTCATACTGGCCCTTTTAAAATCCCATCCTGAAAACTAGAGCCAAGATCAGATTTGAATACCTTCTGGGACATTTGTGTCCTAAATATGTGTGATTCACCAACAGGAAAAGTGAACCTGGACAAGCCTCTTCATCTAGTGATTGGTTCAGTTACTCCCACCTCAGTTCTCCTGTCCTGGGGAACATTTGTGAAGACTCCTTATGAGGGAGACATCATGAATGACTGCCTTGAGGATGGGTGAGTTACTAACATGACCATTATCTGTATTCACCCTATGTTTTCCCCTTAATTTTCCACTTAAACTGTCTATGAGTGATCAAGACCTGCTCACATGAATGATAAATGTCCTCAGATAATATTTATAAATTATGCAAATTTAATTCTTATTCCAAACATGATAGATGCTAACTGTTTCATTTCTCTTAGCTCTAGCATCACATAATGACATTTGAGATAGAAATCAAGGTCCTCCATTTGCTCTGCTTGTTAACAAAAGGAGTATATAAATTGGTCCTTAACTCTGTGCACTGGCTGGAATTCAAGATTAATGATGCTTAACTCCTCTTTAAGGGTGGGGTGGGGGGCGGGGACTCTTTTTAGTGGAAAGACAGTGGGATAAGGATTTCAGCCAGAGCAGGTGTGTGTGTTTTGTGTTCTGTGTCCATGTAATGGTCTTTTGGACTAAAGTAAAGTAAGTGCAACTGGGACCAATGTGCTTTTCAATTTCTCTGCCTCTGTTTCGTACATACTCTATGGTATATGAATTTTTCTCTTGTGTTCTGGAGGCGGATGGTTGTTGGAAACACAATTGGAAACACTGACCCATACCAGATTGGTGGAGAAGAGAAGTCTCGCACCAGACCTGGGCTCTTATTAAAACCTAATGTTAGTCCATCTGTTTATGTCCTGGCTGCCACTCTGAGCATTACCCAACCCATGCATGGGGAAAAAAAAAACTCATGAGGCTGAGAAACTCAATCCACTGTCAGTCAGTGTTGACCAGGATTAACTGCAAATAAACAGGCCAAAAGAATCTGGATCCAAAAGAATCCAACACCATTTTAGACACTTGGGGAAAATCTGTGAATTCCATGGACACATTTTAACGTTGCTGAATTTACTGTCTACAAACATATGGACAACTTTTTTATTTTGCACCGTCCTTTCTAGGTACTACACAATCCGCTACAGAGAAAGAAGCAGGAAGTGGATCTATCAGACCTGCCCCACCAGTGACACAGTTATTGACAATCTGAAGCCAAACACTGCCTATGAGTTTGGAGTCCGACCTAACAAAGATGACCGTGGTGGCATATGGAGCAAACCAGTCATCCACAACACCAACATGGGAGGTATGAGAAGGATATTTATCATAATTATTATTATTATTATTATTATTATTATTATTATTGTGTTGCAAAATCACAACCAAAACATGCTCACATATAAGATGCCTCCTAATATGGACAGGCAGAATGACAGTCCATAAAAGTTCAATATTGGTATTTTACCAACACCCTAAGGTTTAGAATAAAATATGTTCATTTTTCTATTCACCCCACAACCATCATACAAAACAAGTCTAGTCTTGACAGTCAAACACGTGTTAAGTAGTAAAAACAGTGGCCATACAGCTGGTGTTGTGAAAGTGTTTGCAAATCTGGTTTGGACTACCTTTAACTCCTGAGTGTGACTCACATATTGACCTGCTACTCCTTTGGCGTTGGTCCACTCAAGACTATTCTTCTCTCATGGTTTCCTTTCAGACAAAAGCATGCAGAAACCCTACAAGTCTGGCCGGACACCCATAACCAAGCCCTTGGTATGTTCTGCCGATACTCATAAACTTGCGGGACATGGGATCTGTAAGAATTGTGAGCTGTGGATGCTTGGACTTAATGATTATACCAGAGAAGGGCATTCAAAAAGCCAGAGAGACTGTTTTTGTTGTCAAAATGGGATTCTGAGCACACACATGTCCCATCAGAGTAAATGAGTGAGAAGACAGGATGGGAGAAAATTAGTTAGTTAAGATTTAGATACCCTGTTGCCTTAAAATTATGAATAAAATTAACTTATGTTAACAATTTGACAGCGCCAAAGACACAGCTTCTTACTTGGTCAAAGGAAATGTAGGACCTTGAGTTAGTTCTTATCATAAGTATACAGAACAACAAACCATGTCTTTAACTCTGTCCACTTGTTATTTTGAGGTCAAACTCTCACTCTAGAGACTTAAGACCCAAGTCTCAGGACTAGACACAGACAACCATCACTCAGACTTGAGACTTATCTTTGATTCTTATAAAGCAGTTATCATCATCTGTTTCAAAGTGTTTAGTCAAAATGTTTGAGCCAAGGATGCACCATAGTTTGGTGAATGTCCTGTTCACAATTTAATCAAAAACATTTATAATTCTGGGGGCGTTTCCTTAGCATTTGCAAGCTCCCCAGTCTGTTTGCATGCTCAAAACTGGCAGAGCAAAGGCATCCATTATTTAGACAATGGAGAGAATTACATACATTTAACAGCATGAACCAATATGAGGATATTGCTCTATTCCTGCTCCATAGGTGGGTAATATTGACTTATATTTGCTGTTTCAGATTGCTTAAGGTAAAATGTCACCAAATTCGTGAGAAAGCTAAGTGCTTTCCTGAAAGTGCTACAAAACTAAACAGCTCATGTTACAAATGAGTTTCTGTGGTAACAGTGAATAAAATCTTACAGACAAGTTAACTTCAGCCACCTACAAACAACAGCTGTTTTTATTCACCTCAGACATACCGTTCCACCCTAAAAGACACTGAGCTTCTGAATATAAACAAACAGAGAACAGTTTTTCCCCACAATTGTATATGTCCCCTGTAAGGGCCAGGTTTGGAATTTGTGCTTTGAAGGACACCAGCCTTCCTGGACCTGAGTTATACACGCCTGGTTTCTGCCTTGCTCTTGGATTTTAAAGCGGGTCAAAGAAGACCAGAATTCTGCATCCTCACATGGACAGCTTCTGAAATGTGTGGAATTCAATTAGGACTCGAGCTCTGCACAGGGCAATATCTGTTGAAGTGGTCCAACAGGACCTAAAGGGTAAACTAAGTAGAAAAGCCATTCTAAGGCACATTACAAAACCATAGAGAGATCAAAGACCAAAGGGCCATCGCTGCTTTATGGCATATTGCTGAATTTGTTGTAGTTTAGTAATAATATGTGAGGGAATAAACATATTGTTTTTGTTCTTTAAGAATCCAATCGTGTCTGGACAGACCATGCTCTTTCCCCCAAAGCTTGGTAAGTTGCTTGAGTTTTGGTATCTCTCCTGTAGAAAAGAAATAAATGTTGTCAATGTGTTTATTTTTCCATGGGACAAAATGCCATGTCTAGCTAGTTTGATAGTGGCACATTTGTTTTTCTTCATCTTCCTTCCCTTCCTTTAGCTTTCCACAACAGGACCCACCCAAAACTCCAGCCTCCCCACAAAAACCCAGCCTTTCCTGGAGTACCAAAGACGTCTTTTGGTAAATTTTATTTCTTCTTCTTTTTTTTTTTTTTTTTTAATCTGGCACCCAGTTTTATTACAGCAGTTACCTACTTTGACACTTGACAGCTCACACACACATAGAGGCACATGGAGTGTAGAAAGTTTCTTGTAAAACATTTAATGGGCCCTTTTCATGTAAACTTCATGGGCTTGACAGCACTCTCTGAATTTCAAATGACTCCCTATTCCCTACATAGTGCACTAATTTTTTAACGTAGATACATTCAATAATTATGTTACAATAATTACAATTATTCTGACTGATGTTCAGTAAAGTATTCTTGGACATATTAATACTACTTATGTGTCTAGAGATGTAGTGGATTGCAATATTTTATTATGGTAGGAAAGATATCACACTCTTAAAAATAAAGGTGCAGCAAAGGGTTCTTTGAGCGATCCCATAGAAGAACCACTTCTAATGATAAATGATTGAGTGTGAAGAACCTTTTAATGGATTAAAAATCCATCACAACAAGTTATTTACATATTAAAACATATTAGAAAAATGGTTCTTTATGAAACTAAAAGTGGTCCTTCTATGGCATTGCGTAGCTGGCTGTTTAGGCTCTGAAGGCAGTTATTATTGGTCTTGTAAATAAGTCAAATAAAGTCAAATAAATGTATTAACATTGGTTATGTATGTGTCCCATCTGCCCTAAGACTCCGTCCCAACACCCCTCATCCCCAAGCCACATCTTTTTTAAAGAATAAAATATTGTCGCCTTATTCCATGCTAGCCCTAGCAAGATAACAGATTTCAAACATGTTCCGTGTTATGGATTGTAACAATATTATTTGATTGTTCACAAACTTACATGAATACAAAACTATTATTAGAGTTGATATTTTGGCTTCTTCAGTCAAATAGTGCATTTACATTTTGAGTATGGAGTGACAATTGCTAATGTTTGACATACATGCCATTATTTGTCTGGAGAAGCCTTTATATTTAAACCAATATTGTGCACTACATAGGTATTAAGGAGCAATCTGAGTTTCAGCCTCTCTTCTCTTTGCTTTGTTAAGAAATTATGCGTTATTTCCCACAGCACCTCCGCTGGTCCAACAAGAAACTGCACTCACCCCCTCCTCCAATGCCCCAAAATGGCCTCAGCTCCCCTTGGGTAACACCAAGTGTCTTGTTTTGGTTATTTTCCAGTCACTCCGCTTTGCGTGCAGATGCTTCACTGGGGGGCGGGGGTGGTTGATTGAAACTCTCAGCTTCGGTTGCATGCCAGCATGTTCTGTGCAAAATGGCAAGTTAGAAAGTCCTGGTTCTGTGGAGAGGAGGATTCCCAATGAACAGACGGGTGAAAGTTCAGTGTAAGTTTTTTTCAGGATGCCATGCACAGCAAAAAATACTATGGTTGGTTATGCATGGTATTTGTAGCCTCACATGCACTGGAACTGACAAAAGTTTTTTGATCAAGCTTTCTTCACTTTCTGACCACAAAGCTCTATAGCCATCTATTACATGTCAGCTCCATACATCCACACATCTATCTGTTATTGTTCTATCTTCCTATCATGCTAATAGCTAGCTATCTGTTTATCTTGCTATCTATAAAGCTTATCCATTCAGCTAGGTGGTAGCTTATTTATCTAGATACCTTGCTAGCTAACTAGCTAGCTCATTTATTTATTTATCAATCTTGCTTACTAGCTAGCTTATCTAGATATCTTGCTAGCTAGCTAGCTTATTTACTCTACAGCACTGAATTTCAGTTTTTTAATACTGATTTAATTCTATACTTCATCTTCAGGTTGTGAACAAATACGGTCAAAAAGCCTTACCTTACCTTAATGCAGAACACATCTCAAATTTTCTCATTCTTTTTGTCACTTTCTCAGTCTCCCCTTTCTGCCTCTCTACCTCATCTAATCAGTCATCTGCTGTTCAACTTTCTTCACCGTCGTCAGACTGGATTATTGCTGTTAGTATTGCTGCATTACAGCATTTGGCCTTGTTTCAGTCTGCATGAAATAGAAGCATGTCTGAAAGACATCAGTCACTTACTCTTTTTCAGTCCCAAGGAAAGGTAGTGCTCTGGGGAACTCTACTCTTTTTCTGTCTTCCTCTGTCTCTCAGACAGACTCAGAACAGTCCAGTCTCTCATCTCTCCCTCTCCCTCTCTCTCTCTCTCTCTCTCTCTCTCTCTCTCTCTCTCTCTCTTTTGAGAGTGAGACTCTCAAACCAGTGCTAGCTGATTATGAGACCAAGTGCTGACTCAAAAAAGCAAAGGCTAAATATTAAAGCAAGCAAAAAAAATTAAATAATGGGAAACATTTTTAAAGATGTGCTCATTGACAAGCATATAAAAATTCATGCCATCTGGATTGTATGGAGAAATTTAAATGCTGGCCACTCATGTGTAAATGTCCCCTATTTCTTTGCAGCCCTGAGGGATAGCAAGGCTGTGAAAAACCAGTCCATATGTGCTGCTGCTCGTTTGAAATGGGAGCTTGTTGATAGCCATGGTCTCTATAGTCAATGCTGCTCTGCTGCTTTTCTCTCAAAACAGATTCAGACAGCCATGCTAGAAATGCCTCCTCTGAGTCGAGTGGTATTTCTCCTGCCATCCCCAATCTCCCATCTGCCCAACCCCCTCGTGATACCACCACTACCACCGCTGCCACCACCACTGCCGCCACCACCACTTCTACTTCTACTACTACTACTACTACTACTACTACAACTACTTCCACTACCACTCAGTCCCTCTCCAACGGAGATTCGAAGAGTATCCTCCCCCAGACCAGGGCACCCAGTGCCACTCAAAAGCCTCATAGTTCATCTGGTAATTCCCCACTTTTGAAGTTTTATTTTATATTTTTCTTCAGAAAGTAACAAAACACAAGGGGTTGGTTGCGGTCCTTTGATGTTTACAATGGTTCACCTTCTGCAACTGGAGCCAGCTAAAGATTTAGTTGGTTACTCACTGGAGTAGTCCTCTTTCTGAGAATTTCTGGATTTCTGGGAAAAAACAAGACTTTGTGAAGCTCTACATTTGTATATGTTGTTATACTGGATCAAATAGAAGACAAAAGAGTCATAGAGGGCCAGAACAAAGAGCCACTTCTTTGTCAGATCTTGTAATCCCATAAGTCATCCTTCTACAAACAAATGGTCATCTTGTGCTATTTATTGTCCACAATGTCTGCAGGAAGACCCGTCTCCAGTTTGAGTCAGATAGAAGGCCAATAATAACGATAAATTGGCTAACATCACTGGAGAAATATCTTTGTTGGTTTGTGTTTTCAGACAGACTGCCACCCCAGTGTCTGTCCAAGAAGTATTTGGTTTCGTCTTGCCAGTGCTAATGTTTGATGTCACAGCTATTCTGATTTTCTCCCAAGATGCCTCATTGTGTCTTGCAGACACAGAAACTGCATACTGTACCTACATCTGGACTGAAATACTTGGAATATCTTTTTAGCACTGTAGATTTTATACATCTTGATGGAACATGATTATTTTTACCTTATCTGAATTTCTTATAATTAAGAAGCTTTAAGCCACATTGATGATAGATTTGTAGTTTTACTGGGCCAGAAACTTTTCAGTTAGCAAGCTCGCTAACTCACCAAATTTGACAGCTAAAATACAAATTAAACATCTGAGAAGACTTATGAGAATTGCTTTTGCCCAAAAATCCTTGGGAACATATACTTATTTAAGTGCAAAATATTTAAACCATACCAAATTATTTTATTAGCACAGACCGTTATGCCTTTGAAGAGTACTTCCCACACAGAGTGACCATACTTTAATCACAAGTGCTGTTGTCTTTCTTTATCCAGGTAAAACCTTTCTGAGACACCCAAGCTTGTTTGTTCCACCCAAATCCTTCGATTCAGTTGTAGCAGGGAGTGGCAAGAACCAGACGGCTGTGGGCAGAAACCCTTTCTCTCCCTTCTTTAACGGCATGCGGACCACTTCTTTCCCCAGAGCCAACAATTCATCCATCAGATATGGGGGTAAAAGAAACACTCAGTGCCCCCATTTAATGCTATATAATGCTTCCCTACCTCTCTTCCTATTTCTGTTTTCCAGATTGCACTTTTGTGACCAGAGCTTTCCCTTCTTTTCAGAAGATATATATTAAAACCAATCCTCAAAGAGTAGTGGAGATTAACATTGTATTACTTCCATTCACCTTCTAAAGCAGTGTTGTCACTCAAGGTTATACCAAATGACATTACAAGTTCTATCCAAGTACATCCCTGGTCCTACCAGAGGGTTTCACCAGAGGACATTCTTAGAGCTACAAGTCGTTGTCATAGGCTGCTAGTTTAGATTGGGAGAGTAACAGTTCTCCCTAGAACTGCCTGGCTTCTGTAGTTTGCTGGATCCAGCAAAAGACTTGCCCTAGCAGTTAGAACAATCCTCAAGAGGACTTTCTACTGACATTGGGCAGGAATATGATTTGTACCATCTTTAATTCCAGTATCGTGCCAATGTATTATTAAGATGACATGGCTATGACATTTATTTGTGTGGTGTTTCTAAATATCCACTGATCTTTGAGTCAAAGTTATAAGGCCTAACTAGGGGAAATTACATAGATATATAAGTATACATTTCCTTTTAAACGACATCACATCAGAATTTCCCATGGCAAGTGTGGTGTAAAAATGATCTCTTATGCCCCTTTCACACATGCACGGTAATCCAGAAATGTTACCTGGAGGAGCTGTATTTGTGAATACACCACATGCAATAGTTGTCTTGGACATTACCTGGACTTTATTCTGGTAGCACACTAGTAAACAGTCCAGGTAAGATCAGAGTCAACGCATGTAAGAACGGAATGAGAAATGTTTATTCTGCACGTATTGCTCCAATACCTAAACCACATGTTTTATCTCTCACTATGAGCTGTAAGTGTGAAAGACCACTCCAGGACATCTCCGGACCTGATACTCTGGAGTTTCGCTAGAATTCTCTGGAGGTCTTGGGTGAAATTGGCATATGTAAATTCAATCATCTTAAATCTAGTCATACTATGTAATATTTCTCATTATGATATTGGTTGAAAAGTTTTTTTAATCATTTTTCAACCAATTTCTGTATGTTTTTAGCCTTGATGCTTGCAACAAGCAAACTAGCAATGGAACTTTATGTGGATAATCTGATAGAAGAAACTGGTTGAAAAATTTTACAATATTCTTACTCATTTCATAATAAGAAATATGTTTAAAAGATTTAAGCTGTTTTCACTCAATTGGATATCACATTTGTATTGTGTATATACGTTGGATCATGTCAGCTAATTACAGTAGTAAGGTTTTTGAGTTGAATCAGGTGAGCTCTAGGAGGTAAAACACTAAATCTGTCTAGTGTTGCAATCCTCCAGGGTTTGGGAGTGAAAAAAACTGCCTTGGAGCCAGATTGTATCCCCATTGCCACATGTGGAATGAGTGCAGAACAGTCGTCATGCTCACTGATTCTCTGACAGCTTAACAGTGAGAGTATTTTTATGTGATTTACAATGATGGGCATGGATTAACTGCCTGCCCGCCATCTGTATGGATATTTATCTCCCCCAGGCAGCTGACCAGCTACCTATAATATCAAGCCCTGTCCAATTTTTCCCAAGGGTCTGTCTTAAAGTCCACACTTTGTTTTGTTTTTTTTCCCCTAAGTGTACTATAACATGATGAACTCACAAATGTAGCAACAGCAGTGTGAAAGAGCTTGTTAAGACTGTTGATATATAGATATGTTAATGTTCTTCCAGCAAACTCTCTAAATTCACCCTGTGAATAATGGAAAATATACTTTTTAGTGTAGTCTTCTTGAAAACCAAAAGTTTGGACATTGAGACATGCCCCAAGGCTCAGTCCCTGTAGGTTTCTCATGCTTGTAGTGCACTGCCACAAATCCTTCACTGCATAATGTCCCTTCTCTTCCCTCCAACAGTGAACGGCGAGCATCACAAAGGATTCTCTTTACCCAAACCAGTCATATGGTCCCCATCCAGAATGGGTAAAAAGAACCGAGTCGAAAGCTATATTTGTCAGCCAACATTTAACCTGCATTTCTCCTGTCTGCCATAGCTCATGTGGTGTCTTTACCCATCCGTCAACCATCTCTGTCCATTCAAACCATCCATCCATCATCCAGCCCATTTGCTCACCAGTCTGTTGTCTTTCTCATGTGTGTCCTTGACTCAGTGTTGGTACTGTTTGCAAGCTTCTGCAGGTGTAACGCTGCTGCGGGCTTCACTATAAGGACAGCATTACCTCTCATTAGTTCAATGTGGTGTTAACATACTCTGTTTCATGAGTTCCAGCCATCTGAGGAATTACAAAAATAACCATGAACTTGTTTTGACTTGTCTTTAGTTATCAGTTATTCTGGGGGTTTATTCAATGCTAGTGTTCAGTGTTTACTGTGTGCATGAGTGTCTGCATGCTCATCGTGTGTTCAAGAGCTTTGTTGTGGTGTGAGGGCTCAATCATCCTGCTGGTTTCTGTATTCATTTCATTTTTATATATTTATTATTTATTTATTACACAAAAGTATGTAATGATAACAAAATGCTAGTGATATTTAGTTTAACGTTAATACATCTCTTGGTAAAACATTAACTGGAATCAACACTGATCTTAGCAGCAGTTCAGTGTGGCATTAGTGAAATACTTAGCACCATTATTTTAACATCTTTTGTACAAAACAACTGACTTTATATGCAAATTCTTTTCGTTATATATTTTAGGTATTTACAGGTGGCCTTTTATAGATAGATAGATGATCTATGTCTATGAAAATTTGCTGGCAAAGCATAGAGGATAACACTGTTTTTCAAGCTTTCATTAGCATTTTCAAACAGCGGAAAACTTGGGGAGAAGTTGTAAAAAGTAGTAATTAAGGGGACAATCAGTGTGGTTTGGTGTGGGGAAACTTATCAAATTTGATTTTTTTTTTTAGCAGTGGTGTTGATAGGAACCACGTGTCTTCTTGTTTATGACAAATATATAGCATATTATTGTTACAATCCACAACCACTAGGAACTCTGTACCACTGTGAACAATTCTGACTCTGTAAGTTTCTCTGGTATTGGATGTTTCACATCAAACCACTTCTGCAACAAATAATGCAGAAATGATAAGACCAGGAAAAAAAAAAAAACACCAGAGCCTGCTGGAAAAAATCATTGGTTTTAATCAGCCTCCTTTTCCCACAGTTAATAATTCCCTGTCTGAGAATATATCTCCAGAGGCTCACAGAGACACCGGACGCTCACAGGCTCCTGTTGTGGAGCGATTCTATGGTAAAGGCATAGGCTGATTTGTTTGCACCCCATGGCAGCTCATCTTGACTGCATGAGACCTCCCTAGCTTCTGGACCAATCCAAAAATCATCGGCCAGCTCCACCACAGGCCTGGGCCGAGTCTTTGGAAAGTACTTTCTCCTCATGTGGAAGTACGGCGTCTGCTGGTCTTAGCTTCATTTAGACCATGGAGTTTTGGCTTGTTTTGCACCTGGCTTTGCACTTTTTTACTTATGTGTTTGGTTTCTTAATTCTCCCTGCCAGGAGATGTTCATTTTGTTGTCGTGTTATGAAGCAGGCATTTTGGTTGAAGCTTTTAATGCAGTTTCCAGCTTACTGCCCATGGGCTTATCTGGTTTGCTTTTGGCTGCTGAGAGAATTGAGTTGAGGAATAAAAAGCTTGCAATAATAGTCTGAATATCTAAATATAACAAAGGATGTTCTAAAGTTTGTTATAAGTGCTGTGAAATGACCGTCATTAACAGGTTCAAGACAAAATATAAAAGGCAAGTTCAGTGATGTAGACATACCAGTGTTGAGTGCTTTCCAATCCAAGGAATGTTTGTACCTATTCAAGAAAAACCACAGCATCATTTTATGAGCTGCTGTTGTGAGACAGATAAAAACAAATGTGATATTACTGTAGGGCGGCATGGTGGCGCAGCCAGTAGTGTTGCAATTACACAGCTCCAGGGGCCTGGAGGTTGTGGGTTCGATTCCTGCTCCAAGTGACTGGCTGTGAGGAGTTTGTGTATTCTCCCCGTGTCTGCGTGGGTTTCCTCCCACAGTCCAAAAACACATGTTGGTAGGTGGATTGGTGACTCAAAAGTGTCCGTGATTGTGTGTCTGTGTTGCCCTGTGAAGGACTGGCGCCCCCTCCAGGGTGTATTCCTGCCTTGCGCCCAATGATTCCAGGTAGGCTCTGGACCCACCGTGACCCTGAACTGGATAAGCGGTTACAGATAATGAATGAATGAATGTTACTGTAGCTTGGACATTTTACAAATGCGTAGTTTGAGCTGAATGTCTGCATTTCATTGTGATTTACAAATCTCTTTGGCCAATCGGTGCTCATGTTTTGCCACTACTCTGCTTGCTTGAAACCATAAGCAAGCAGGGAGGAAAAAGTACCCAGTTCCAGGTACCAAATTTGCCTAAAGTAAAAGCAAAAAAGGCAGTGTAGTGCCCAGCCGAGTATGGTAACGCAGCATTATTCATCCACATTTGCATATGCCTATGGAATATAAATACATTCACTAGGTTTTTGGCATAAAAAGTCAGGGTTTAGCCAATTTGATGCATAAGAAAAGGACAGAAGGCACCTTATGCCTGAAATTGATGCAACATCATAGTACATCTGGATCTTGACAGATGTTGACAGGGACAGATAATATGTCCCTGTCTAATGTTTAATAAAAAATCATGGCCTAAGTCAGAAGTTTTCAGTAGGTCTTGAGTCCAGTTTCCAAGTCCTGGAATGTGTAATCACTGGCAGATAGCATAACTGTTGACTTTACTGATTGGCCATCTAGTCGCAAAGCTAAAAGTATCAGGAACTGGTCTACATCACTGATATCGACAGTCAGGTTTTGTTGGAAAGTCACAGATTATACATCCAGATTAAACAGTAAAAAAAAAAACTTGCATAAGTGATGCATAAGTCAAATGTATAAATGTAGAGCAGCCACAGATTGAGTAATGCAAATCAGTATGATCCTTTCTGCTGAAACAATTTCCAGCATTGTTTTCCATGAGGTATAGCTGAGGGGAGAGTAAGGGCATTTTTCCAATAGCTTCACATTAAATGTGAACACAAATCTTCACATATTCATTAATGCTGAGATTTAATTTACAAAGGCTTGGACCCATTTCTTCAATTGTTAAATTTTGGCTCCAGCAAACACTGCCTAATTTTCACAGTGTGTTTTTATTTTTGTGGGATAAGGTTCAGAAATGTGCATTAAACTCCAGAAACTTTTCTTTCTGTTCCTTTACTCCTTGTATCACAGATGTATTAGTTTTATATATAGGCAGTGTTTATTTAGTA
The DNA here is from genome assembly GCF_029633855.1 of Hoplias malabaricus. Classification (NCBI taxonomy): domain Eukaryota; kingdom Metazoa; phylum Chordata; class Actinopteri; order Characiformes; family Erythrinidae; genus Hoplias; species Hoplias malabaricus. The sequence continues at coordinate 38,992,453 of NC_089819.1, read as the reverse complement.
ACGTTCATTTCAAAGTCTTGACACATAGATGGATATTCACAGTTTGTAGACATCAACAGAATGGAATGATTCGGAAAAGCTAAACATGAGCCTAAAGTCACCATGCTCAGTACCAAATATTGGCTAGATGGGTTTACAGAACTGTGTTCTCTAGCATGAGGAAACTCCAGTTATTTTGGGATGAACTGGGCTGAACTAGTCACCCAACATCATACCTTTAACAGGATACATCATCAAGAGTTAACTAGATTTGTAATGCTGAAGTCAGTCATGTCTAAGCTGAACATGCTTCTCAAGAGTCAGAGATTTACCTCATGGCATTGGAAAACAGATGTTGTGACCCCAATCAACAAACACCTACAGCTGGCTGGCTCCCTCCAAACAACAACAAAATCTACAATAACAACAGCAAGTGTCCTAAATGACCACTCTCTTTATAGCAAACAATATATTTAAACTACATTCAGGACTAAAAACAGGGTGGGTTAATTATGGGGCAACTTTGGAGGGGACACATCTCAAAGCAGGCCACATAATATGCTGAAATGAACAACCCTAAAACAGATTAAGTCTGAATAGATCTCAGATTCCAGAAGTGGTGCAAGTGTTCCACTGTTTTTCTTTCTTTTAGTTTTATTATTGCAAAGATGAAAGAGAATTTCACAAATCAGGCTTTCTTGACTCAGAGATCCCATAGATGTGGTGAGGTCTTCTGTAAACAGTTGCATTAGGTACATTTAGGCTTAAAAAACATTGGATTTAGTCTTGCTGTGTTGCATGGACGGCACATTGCCTGGGCTGGCCCAAGTTTCCCATGTTGGCATTAAGCATTCGTTGTTGCTATGCTAACCCCTCCTTTATTCTTGTTTCCAGGCTCCCCTGCTCGGCCTCCTATTTCCCCAAATAAGAAGACAAATCTGGTGGGAAAACCTACTAGACTAGGTGAGTACTAACAATCAATTACTGTTATATATGGTCCAATTTATTTTGCTTAATTAAAAATTATAGCATTTTACATCTTATCAAAAATGCCCTATTCCTATTTTTTTTTTTTTTTAAATAGGAATTCTGATGGTTTTTCTAAAAAAAAAAATCTCTTCTGACTGCAGTTTAATTATATTAATATTTTGGGTCATAACTTCGTCTCCCGTAAAAATAAATAAATAAATAACAACAAAAAAACAGTTAATCTAATTGTATACACCCATATATATATATATATATATATATATATATATATATATATATATATATACACACACACAGTAATACCTAGACTTTCGAGTTAAAGTGAATTGAAATGCTTTTTATTTGTTCCAGCCTCCCAAATAAGCACACCAAAATTTTTGTTAGATGTTTTTAATCTTGTCTATTGAAGGGTTGCCTCAGTCAGTATAGAGGCGTGTTTAGCATTAGTGATAATGCAGTATGTGTGATTTCTGTATATTCTTCTCATTTACAGACAAGGCCATTGACTTGAAGCAGGCCTCCATTCTGCCGAAAGTGCCCCCAGTGTCAGTGAAACCCACCAAGCCCAAAACAACTCCTTCCCCACTGAATGGTAAAGATAATGAGTAGAGAATATAGCCTCTTCATCAGTTGCTAGGTTAAAGTGAATCAACAGAACTAAGATTAGAGACAGGATTTAGTTATGAAAGGTGGGATTCTGATGGAAAATCTCTCATAATCCACTGAATCTCTTATGTTTGTATTTCTTTGGTTTCATTGGTTTCACAGCAACGCAGTTTGAAACATGGGAGAACTCGTCGGTCTTCAGCTCCATTCCAGCATCCAAAATCGATGTCATGGGCAAAGAACGCTTCATTGGTAAAGAAAAATTTATAGATTCATAATGAGTCTTTTCATTTAATACAGTGCGCGAAAGATGTTTTCACAATTTTCTGTTATTTTGGTTATGTTTGGTGAATTCACATTTATTTGTACCAATTTATTTAATTAATACCACTATCAATACACTTAATTTATTAATTACAGTTATAATTTGATTGTATTTTTCCTGGAACTATTATATATACCAAATCTGTTTTTTTTCCTTCAGTACCTGAGTAGCTATATATAGCTATATATATATTTGAGATATAAATTTCATGAATTCGACAATATTTTTCTGTAAAAAATTGGTAAATGTGTACTCTATTTCACCAAACATTGATTAAGCCTACTCATCCAACATTTATTTTAAATTAATAATTTTAATAGGTAGTTTGGCACCATTTCTACTGCAGTAATAGCTTCTACTTTTCCATGAAGGCTTTAAAATATATACAAGTACAAGCCTTGAGCCACAAAAGCATTATTCGTGAGGTGAGGTACTGATGTTGGATCAGAAACAACAATCCAAGCACTTTATATACCTCTAGCCACCGTTTAGTTGCTTCAAAGCATTCCATTTATGTTACTGCTTTTCTTTAGAGATTTTCCTAACTGAGCATATTTTTCTGCTATGTGTGCACTTTAATAGATAGTTAGATAGATTCAACTTTATTGTCATGGCTCTGTACAGATACAAGACAATGAAATGCAGTTAGCATCTACCAGAAGTGCAAATAGTAGCATAGTGCAATGTTGCAGGATTCATTCTTTAGTAGGGCCTAGTGTATAGACCTTCATCAATATGAACTTTTCTCCTAGCTCCTCATGTGGTGTATAAGACGGATAAAAAACCAGACGAACCATGCTCCATCACCACATCCCTGAGATACTTCCCTGAGGATGAAGCTACAGAGACAAATGTGACTGGTCCCCCACGTACTGCTCCATCCAATCTCACCGTGGTCACCGTGGAGGGTTGTCCTTCCTTTGTCATCCTTGACTGGGAGAAAACTGATAACGAAACCAAAGGTAAACTGAGTGGTGGAATCAGATAAAGGTATAACCTGACATTTCAAATAATACAAAGAAAAAATCCCCTAAAATGGTCAGTTTCCTTAGTTAAGGAACATGACTTCATTGTTTCCAAAATCTATGTCTTGGGCTTTTTAAAACATTAGATTATGAATAGGGATAAATATATACTTTTTCCTGACAAAAAACACTTGTACATTGTACACAACTATACGGTAAACATGTACATTGCTATACATTTCAGGATACATTTCCATTGTTTGCATCTTGACTGTAAGGCAAGGTTTTACTGACATTGTAGTACTTTAAAAATTGGTCTTTGATTAGTAGCAAACAAAAAAGTGATTTTGGTGGTATATAGAAAACACAACAACAACAAAAACTGGTGTAAACTGAAAAATAATGTATCTATATGGTTAATTAAATATTCACTGTTCTATACAGAAACCATTTTTAAAAAACCATCAGGAAGACACTGTTCATACTGTACGTTTTGTTCATTAAGGTATACTTACAAAAATATAAACATACCATCAATGTCACAGAAATGGTCTTAAAACCCATCCCTGTACCTTAAATGTAATGGAATATGGTCATATCATGTTCCCTAAATTATGTTACTGTCTACTTCAACAGAATATGAAGTCATCTCCACAACGAAAGGTCCAGATGGTGAAAAGGTGTCTATACTTACCACCAACCAAACTCACACAGCAGTGGAGAACCTCAAACCTGAGAGCAAGTAAGTCCTTACCAAAACCACACTAAATTGCCACAAGTGTCTGAGCACATGCTCATCAACCATTTCTGAAATAAATTGCATTCATAAAGTTTGTCCTCTATGGTGACAGCTTAGACTAGATGCTGGAATATTTCAGTGAGATTTTGATGCCATTTAAGTTTCAGTAAGTTTTTTTACATACTTATTTCCAGCCCCTTGGGTGTGTGTGTGTTTTCAATGAAGATTATATAAAAATATTTTTACCTATGGCCAAGGCTGTAAGGACTTTAAGGCCAGCAGGACTTTAGCAAAGCCATGGGCTGTCTGTCAGAGAGCTGTCACACTCACTAGCTTTTTAATGAGCCTGAAATGGGACTGTGATCTGGCCACAGTTACAGCATAAAACAAGGCTCCATATGAAGTGGGAGCCGGCACGTGGAACCTCCTAATGTCAGGACTTCACATGGAAGATCCATTAAAGAGGCCTTGAGTCCAAAAAATACTCAGCTCAAGTGTCCCAGCTCTGCAGATGAAGGAACACGAGAGTCGTTTTGAATGAACGTTAAATGCATTGGCGAGTAAGACTACAGCTACGTTCATTTTAATAGGACTGGACTGAGTAGACTTCCAGCCCTCTGGAATCTTAAGCTCAGGAGACAGTAAGAGTGATAATACAGGACCACACTCAAGCCATATTTAACACTAAGTTACATATCACAACACTGTTTATGGGTCTAAAATTGTTCAATATTTGTTATTAATTCAAACAGAAATTGAAATGTGCTAAAATTATTCTTTTATTAATATTTTCTTACCCCAAAAATGGGACGGAATGCAAGGATGCCCAGTAATTTGCTCTTCTAATATTTTACTGCAGAAATCTGGAACCAATCACTTTTTACAGAAGTTTTGTATAGAACCAGCAGCATGGTGAAATATTTCTTTAGATTCTTAGAGAGTGTGCTGTATATGGTTCTATATAGCACTAAGATGGTTCTTCTGTTGTAACAAGCCAGACTTCCTAACAATAGGTCACTTTTTCGTGCTATACAGAAATGATTTCATAAACATACATAGAACCACACTTTTTCATCAGTTATAAGAATCATTTAATCAGGGAAAGAACCATTTCAGAATGGAAAAGTTCTGTGTAGAACATGTGGTTCTAACTAGACCCATTGCCTAAAATCCCATTGAAGAACCTAATTTTAAGAATATAACTCACAGAAGGGTCTTGTTCATTTTAGATATATTACCATATATAGTTTTATTTGCATTCCTTCTAACACATTGCTGATGTTTATTATATTAACATGTATATTGCAGTTATATATTTATATGTATATCAAAATATCTATGTCTATTTGTATTTGTAAATACTATCCTGCACTCGGTGGTGCAGCAGGTAGTGTCGCAGTCACACAGCTCCAGGCACCTGGAGGTTATGGGTTCGATTCACATTCCGGGTGACTGTCTGTGAGGAGTTTGGTGTGTTCTCTCTGTGTCCACGTGGGTTCCCTCTGGGTGCTCCGGTTTCGTCCCACACTCCAAAAACACACGTTGGTAGGTGGATTGGGGACTCAATAAGTGTCCGTAGGTGTGAGTAAATGTGTGAATGTGTATGTTGACCTGTGAAGGACTGGCGCCCCCTCCAGGGTGTATTCCCAACTTGCGCCCAATGATTCGAGCTAGGCTCTGGAGCCACCACGACCCTGAACTGGATAAGCAGTTACAGATAATGAATGAATGAATATCTTGCACTCTGGTGAAATATAGATTTCAGAGAGATGTATAATTGTTTACACACGCATTATTATGTAACACTGTTACATGCATTGGATTATACAGCCAAAGTCTGAGCTTACTAATCAAAACAAAGTCCTCAAACACTTACTTGGTGTTGTTTCATAGGTATGAGTTCAAAGTGAAGCCAAAGAATGAACTTGGTGTGGGACCACCCAGTGAACCAGTGTCCTTCAACACAGAGTCTGGTACGTGTGTTAAAACAAACTGTGAAACAGCACACCTTCGATCTCATTACATGAACATCTATCACTATGAGTTCTGCAATTCTGAGCTGGGGAGGTTAGTGACATTTCATGGCAGAGCATATGTTGATACAATAGCAATCCTGTATGTATTACATACAAAAAGGTTTATTTAAGTTGTCAGCCTGTCAAACTATATTTCCCTTTGCTTTAGGTGGTTCTGACATCTGCCATTTCATTTTCAAGCGTGTCAAAATCCGCTAACAGCAAAGAGTGAACTCTGAAGTGTATTGCCATTACTCTGTCCAAATGTGTGTCAAAGAGAGGCATGAATTTGAACCATGTCTCTACCTCTCACAGAAGAATGCCTGTGACTAATATAATGAGCACAGTCTGTTGCTGTTTGCACCCCACTTATGCTGATACTCTGCATGCTATTATTACACCTGAAGCCCTGACAGGCCTCCCCTTGTCTTGCAAACCGAGTAACAACATGTCATAAACACGCAGCAAATGAAGATTCACGTCATTCACATGTTTATTGGAGGAACTGTACCTTTGAACCCAGTTTACCTTTTGGAGAAAGAAAGAAATTGTGAAAATTGATGATGAGTACTGTGTGGAGGGACAAGTAAATGAATGAAAGAAAAGGGTGTACAACAGTACAACGGTGGTTTTAAAGTCCAGTCGTGCTCTCTAACGGTACATTACATTATTTTCTTCAGAAGTAGAAGTGAATATTTGTAACCTTTCATTATAGAACTGTGTAACATAATTTAAGTCCTGGAGAGGGGAAAATTACGTTTCCTAACTAAAAGTACTAAATATGTACCCTTGAAGGTACCATGACAGTGACAGTGTTTTTGACATTGTAAGTAAATCAGTTCAAAATAACCACATGCTTTCACCTACCTACCCTTGGATCCTTGTCAATACATTTTATGTATGTAGCAGGAATGTATGTTAATGTACAGGTTAGTACTGTATAGATATTGAAAAATATTATACCTCCAGGATACTCTATAAATATAAGATGGTGATGGTACAGTCTTATATCCATGGATCTGTAAAATGTTTTTTTAAGGATTGTTGCCTTATATAGAAACCATTGGCAGATGAATTGATAGAGTTAGTGCAATAAAGAGAGAGTGAGGAAACTTCCAATGGACAGATGATAAATACAGTGAATGATAGCAAAAAAAAATAGGACAATAGGTGTTGAAGAGAGGTGATTGATTTTGTACTTCCAGTTGTCTTGCTGTTGAATCATTTTTGGATCAGCTCTTGATGCCCCAAAAGGCTCGTCCATGCCAGTGGGTCTGTCCTCACAAGAACTATTTAAAGAGTCTTTGGAAAAAAAAAACACTATTTATCTGCTTGTTGGAATTTATTATAGTTTTATACTCAAGGCACACTGCCCACACATGGTTAGCCAGAGTAGGGTTGGAACATAGGCCTTTCTAAGTTTCCTATAACCTACAGATCATTTTGATGGCTTCAGCAACCAGGTTGCTTTCAGATGAACCAGTGATTGTGAGTGTCTCATCTATTATTTGTTCCCCCTCCTCTCTCTCTGCAGCGGATCCCAGAGTGAGCGAGTATGTTTCAGGTGAGTGCATGGATTCAAAATTGAGAGAACAGAAAAGGGAAAGAAGCTCTCTTTGGAGACTCATCTTGAATGAAAACACATTTGTTCCTCCAAATCCCATTCCCAGCCAGATTAAACATCCATGATGTCGAAATGAAGAGAACAGAAACATTCTAAAATTCTCAAAATTAAAGATCCCATTCTACATTCTGTTATTATACAGAGTCCTGTTCCAAACAGGAACTCTGTTCTTAAAAAGAAATCCCAGTGAGGAACTGTCCAAAGCAATGATACATTCTGAATATATTTACATCAAAGATTCCTTTCTGGAATATAGAGAATCATGCTAAATAGACACATATAAAGATATATTCTGTGTCACCAAAAAGCACTAAGAAATGATGTAGGGCCATCATTTCAAACTGTAACCTCAAAAAGTCTTTGACAATAAAAACTTTGAGACATTCTAAACCGCTACATTTGTCATGCTATAATCCAGAGATTCAGTGTAAAAACCAAGACTGCTATTTTATAAAAACAGACTCTAAAAGTATTAAAAGGAAGCCATTTCAGTCACAGACATTGTGTGGATGTCTTTTTTTTTATCTTTTATAAATTCTTCACATTCTCAAATCTTTTCTTCTGTGGCATCTTTCAAAGAGCCCATTGTGCCACAATCACATTATACCCTACATTCGACCTTAGAAATATTCTAAAACCTCCGAACAGCACAAAACGCTCTTGCAGTGACCATTTCAAAGAGCTGGAAGATGTTCATCTCCTGTCTTCCTGCTCTCTGTTACAGACTGAAGTATATTGGATATTCTTACAAAGAATACAATGAGTCAATAGAGAGCAAGGAGTGTGAGTGATGAGCCAGTGGAAATAGTCTAATGGAACGGCCCCTTGACTCTGCTAACAGGTCTAGCAGGCCTTTGCCACAGGTGTAAAAACAGAGTGAAGACAACGGCTCCAGCATTGCACTGAAGAAAACATTAGTGTCAGAGACTGTTTTTACATGCCGTGCATTAGCAGATGACATGTAGGCACATCGGGCAATGAAATCAACTCATGAGATTTCATACTTTTTACTGCTCTACCGAAATATCCAGGAAAATGTATGAACACAACTCAGTTTAGAAAAAGATTTACACATCACACATACCTAAGCCTTTCATGACAATGGGCATAAAGCTCCATAAATATTTATAAAGACTTGTAGATATTATTGTCATTCACTTGAGAATGTGCCCTGATCAGTGTCTTGAGGGCTGTTAAAAAATATTTTATCTATATAACTTTAAGTTAATTGTCACCAAAGGCATATTTTGTCATATGACATTTGATATAATTTTCCCCATTTTATGTCCCCAGTTCATTGACTTTATGTATGCTCTTTAGCAGCCCATTTGACAAATATACACTGGTTGAGCCTCATTTATCATTGAGCCTAATTTGTCATTGGTCAGTTTCTGCTCACATGGAATTTATTTTTTTATATTTGAATGGGGCCATTTTTAGTTGGACACTAACATGTAGTTTCTATGGTGCTGGCACCAGTTTAGCAGCCATGTCAGTGTCATTAGACCCAACAGACAAAAATATCCAGACAACTTCAGATCTGTGGTCAGATTCGGCCTAGTAATAAAGGAAGGTACTATCCCCTTACTAGATTAGCTGGTGTATGCTCTCGTGGGCTTTTTAACAATGGGCACAGTGAGTACATAATGATATAAAATACTTTAATAGTGATAGTGATAGCTGAAATTTGTTGTGTTTTGTTTGTTTCAGGTAAAGATGCTATATGGACACAGTTCCCATTCAAGACAGATTCGTACTCAGAGTGCAATGGAAAGCAGTATGTGAAGAGAACATGGTACCGCAAATTTGTCGGCATACAGCTTTGCAACTCACTCCGATACAAGATCTACTTGAGTGACTCTCTGAATGGTCAGTACTCCATGTTAGTTTTAAGATCTTGAGACTTAAGTGTTAAGTGTTAGGTTTGAGTTTTCTAGTTAAGCTCCAATACATAATACCCATGACTATTGAACTACAGTATATTGCAGCAGAAATGTAAGGGGTATTCCAATTCAATTATTCCAATATATATATATATTATTATTATTATTATAATCTGTAGTTCAGCACTGCATCCATTTGCCACATCTGATTGGCAAACGTAATGTATACTTTATGTTTATTATCAGTATTGCCCTGCATGCATTATGCAAACATACTATACAACATTTGAGAATATCCTCCACAAGATAATCATCTGACTTCTAGCAGTAATGTGAGCAAGCTGAATTCCTTGTCACTGAGCCAATTAGCAGGCAAAATATCCACATCCATGTAGCACTTGTAGTATTTAGCAGGTTCCTCAAATTAGCAGATCATTGACTAACATTAAAAACACCACATACCTGTTTCTCAGGCAAATTCTACAATATCGGAGATCAGACGGGTCATGGAGAAGACCACTGTCAATTTGTGGACTCTTTCTTGGACGGAAGAACTGGCCCTCAGCTGCCTGCAAACCAGCTGCCATCCAGGACAGGTACAATTGCAACGAAATATCAGACAATCAGAAACTTAATCTGTAATGCCAGTGATATATAAAGTCATATAAACTCATTAGCTGAATAATTAATTACATATGAATTTGACTATCTTATTTTTCAAAAGATATTCATAGTGGTTTGATATGATTTACTTTCTGTAATCAGCAGTAGTTTATTTAGTGAGTGTCTCTAGAAAGGAGAATTGGATTTACAGAACTTTATTTTTTATCAGCAATATTTAATAATACAAAAATATACTGTATAATATATTTAGGCTGATCCATATGCAGAAATACATGTGCCTTTCAGACTTACACATATGTTTGGCTAGTTTTGTATCTAGGCTGACTCCAGCCAAGCCAGAGGAATCTGGGTTACTATCATTTCACTTTCCACTTCAGATTCTCATTTTGTAAAGAACAAAGGCCTTTCCACTGACCCATAATTGACCCATATTTTTTTTTAATTTCACAGGTTTTTACAGGGCAGTGAGGCAAGAGCCTGTCCATTTTGGCCAAATAGGTGGCAACTCCCACATCACTTATGTGGCATGGTACGAGTGTGGCACCCCAATCCCAGGCAAGTGGTGAAACAAAAGTGGACAGAAGCCTGAGGAGGAAGAGCAAATCTAATTGGATAGTGAAGGTCACATGCTGTTCTTTTCACATCCACCAATGTTTTGCTGTCGTGTGATACCTCAACTTCCAGCAACTTCCAAGTCCAACCCTTGTGAAATAGTGTACAGGATTGAAGAGTCAGGGACTTTTAAATGAGTGTGTTTGTGTTATATATTACTGAACCGCTGTCTTATTTATCATTACTACAGAAGTACACAAAAAGATGGAAAATATAACGAGAAACCATAGAGAAATCTTTGCTTCACATACACTGAAGTTAAGATCCATAAAATTGCAGAAATATTGGGAAGCTGGCTCCCAGAAAGTATTTTGATATTTTGTGTAATATTATTTAATAATTATATGTATCTTGGCTTTAACCAGTGACAGGGCTCTGGAATTTTCTTGGGTTTCGAAGCCCCAAACTTATATATAGCCAAGACTCTTTGCTTTATTGTGTACTCAAAGTGTTAATATGTTGAACATAAGAGTTTACAACAACATTTTCCATTCATTCATTCATTCATTCATTTCCTTTGGGCCCATTCACTCACTCACACTCGTTGTATTCATAGGAATGAATGACTGACGTCTTCCTTTGTAAGCCCTGCTTTTCTGGGTGGGACCATACACTTGCAGTTTGCACAGCATAAATATATTTATATGTATATGGAGAGAAAGTATTTTTGCAGTAAATGAATACCAGAACAAAATATGTCTCGGTTCAAGCTCATGAACCACAGTTTCATCGTTTTGTTTTTCCTCAGAATGTATTATGTACAGGATCTTTGTTTGTCTCCTATGCTCTAAGACAGAGAATAATTAATCTATATATCTATATAAAGTTGTTGGTAAGATGAAATTGCATTGTTGTGTTGGATGCAACTTGTTTATTTGCCTATGTATTTTTGTTTTTCATAATAAAAAATAAAACAGAATGTTTCCCCTTTTTTAATAAAAAAGGTATCCTGTCTTTTTTCACTATAATTACTATGGATTGATTATGTCCATTTTTTTATGCAAATAACCTCAAGGATTTGACTTGGGTGCCATTCAGGCTTGATGGTGTTGGTCATGATAGGAGATCTAGCCGGTGGATTGAATTGGCAGTTACTGAAATTGGAGAGGAAATTGTATAAACGTTCAAAAAGATTCTGATTACATATATTCTATCTTTTTTCCATTCTTCTTTACTGTGAAAGTCCCACTGCCAATGAGGCATTACATGTGGTACTAACATTGTAACTAGCTTTCACTTTTAAAGCTAACAAAGCCACAGTGAGCCATTTCGAAACACCACATATAATCCCGCAGATTTCTTAAAAGACATAGATAAAGTCCAGGTTTCCTGTAGTGGCCAAGACTGAGCTTCAGCGTCCTCTCCTCACTCTCTGAGCCACCGCCATCCAATTAGAAACGTCAACAGTACTGCACACATTACCACACTTTTCCAGCCTCGAAAAGCGAGGCAGCTACTGCCAAATTCAACACGGAAATTCTCAGAGAAACCACATGGCCAGGAAAGAAAGACCAGAAAAAAGGGCCTATGAAAATTTCAGAATGCCTAGCTGTGACTTTATTAGCTTTCCAAAAGAAAGTTACAGTCTGGGCATGACAGCTAATGTCACATGGAAGTGGATGTTTCTCTTGGGTGAGAGATAAAGAAAGAAAGAAAGAAAGAAAGAAAGAAAGAAAAAATGCAATAAAATAATAAAATAATAAGAAAAAATAATGTTTATAGACACCTATCTTTCTTTATTTTGTTGTTGTTGTTGTTGCTGTTATTGTTAAATTAAGGGTACCTATGACACTGTAACAGCTTCTGAATATCTTGGAAGGCTTTAGACATGGGGAAAACTGCAGTGGGGATTTTATGGCAGACACAGGAGCATTAATGAGGTCAGGTACTGATGTTGGATGATTAGATCTGGATCACAAACACCACTCCAACTAGAGATAGAAGATGGAACTCCATTATTCCACATTCCAACCCAGGCAACACTTGTCATTGGCTGTTCTAGATCATTCCATGTCATTGCATGCTTTTTTACAGAGATATACAATCCTTGTTTAAAGTTGAAGTCACTGACCATAAGGGGTGAAAAATTATGTGTTTTAGGCATATAGTGTACAATGTTTAATCGAATGAACAGACTCAGAGGGTAGCACTAAATCCAAAAACTATTGCGTAAGAAACTACATATGTTACTAATTTCTCTCAATATACCACTGGGAAACATTTTTGTTTTATTTTGTTTACATGCAAATGTTTCAGTTATGCCCCAGCAGGGCCCATAATGTGGGTCATGTAGTGGTTAGAGGTCAAAGTGTCTCTCATTTTATTGCTCAAATCATAAATATGTTGAGAAACAACCAAGAACATTAGAATCTGACTTTCATTTTTGACAGTTATGGAAAATATCATTAAACATTTTCAGAAACCTATTAGCAAATCTATTATAGAGATTCTAGAGGATCTAGAGTAGAGATCTCTTGCTCAAAGTTTCACCCCAAAGGGGTGCTACGTTAAAGGGAATGTCTATAATAGGGAAATGCTGTTCTCTGGGTTGTTTACCCTCAGAAGTTTCATGTCTTTTAACATGAAATGATATATTTGAGGGAAAAAAATAACTGGAGGGGGTGCCAGTCAATCACTCGGATTGGTGTTCACACCCACAACCCCAGGACCCTGGAGCTGTGTGACAGCTGTTGTACTACCGTGCCATCCTGTTATTATCATTAATTAAATTATTAATTATTTAATTAATTAATTAATTATTTAATTGTCTGTAACCACTTATCCAGTTCAGGGTTTCAGTGGGTCCGGGACACATCCTGGAGGGAGGGCCAGTCCTTCGAAGGGCAACGCACACTCACATATTCACTAATTCAATTAATATTAATTATCATATTTTAAAGTGTGTGATAATTATTTTAAATAATTCAGGAAAATTTTAACTTGTGTTTCCTGTTCCTTTATAAAGAACACAGACAGGCCATTTTGTGTGTGTGCCTTATCTAACAGGAACAAAGAAAGGTGAAGCGAAAATAAACATGCACAGATGCCCAATAATGAACCTGTCAGATCATGCACATCATTTCAACCAACCTTTGTTTCAGCTGCAATATCTCCATTTCACACAGCTGCCAATGCTTTCTTCATACATGTATTGGAACCAGTCCAATGGTCAGTGGCAGTGTTACGGAAGAGAAGTAGATAAAACAGCAGGAGACAGTGTTGTCTGTCATGTTACAACACAAACATTTGATCAGCAACAGCCACACACATGCACAATACACATTTGAAATGTTGAAACATATAGTCCCAAATGTAATTTGATGGCAGAAGTACATTACAAAAAAGCTCTTCATAGAGTGGTGAACCCCTAATTATATTTACTTCTGAAAAATATCCTTTTTTAAAAAACTAATCAGGTCACCTGGCATTATACAACTTTGCTGGTTTTTTTTTGCCTTGTTCCAACTGTTTTGGAACATGTTGCTGGGACCAAACTAAAATGTTTTTTAAAACATTAAAAATGTTGTCTTCGTGTTATTTGAAAGATTACACATCAATGCATTTAGTCTTTATTCAGAATCTGCATAGTGTCCCAACATTTTGGAAATGGTTTTTGCATATCATCACTGTCAAATTTACAAAGAGAAACTAGGTAAGCCCAATTTTGCCAGACAGCCATTGGCCATATAACCATTGTAACAGAACTTTTTCTGGTATTTCAAAAACAGGAACACCCAAAATACATACCCTTGTCACTGGAATGTCTGGGGAAGCTTTGGTGCTTCAAATCAATGACTTTTTATTTTTTACAATAAAAACAAATAATAATAAACTATAAATCATTTGATCTTGTTAGTTGCTGACAGTGTGTGTATAATCATGGAAAAAGCCTGTAAAACTGAAGCACCATGTTGAGATGAAATTAAAGCAACTTGTACTATACTACATCAACCAAATAATTTATAATTGATAAAGCAACAGGGCATCGCATTTGTTTGTTTAATATATAGTAGAAAACAAAATGCTGGGTAACAGAAACATTATCTAAACATAAAGAAGAGACTATGATAAATATTACTTTAACAACATTCAACACATTTCTGTTCAAGGCTCCAGTAAAACACTGATCTGTTCACCGCGGTGAATGGTGGACCCACAGCGCTGAAGCAGCGTGAGTGTGTCCCAATTCAGCTCTCAGCTCTCTGACCTCTTGAACACTTCAACCCTCACGCCTTCTGCTCACCTTTCAACAATGTAATCAAAGTGAACGTTTTAATAAAGGTTTTAGGGGTGATGGCAAGAAACGGGACAGGGGAAAGCCTGCAGACAGCAAAATCCTGGACATTTTGGGCAATTAAAAATTTTTAGGACGCATTTGATCGTCCTAAATGATTACTTGTCCAGGGAAAAGAGTGCGTTTGGTCACTAAAGTGGAATGTGAAATATGACTGAACTAACAACAGACAGTGTAGTGGTGCCACCTTAAGTTCTCTCTGTGAAATACGGCTGAATTAATAGTTCCTACTCACGCATTCGCATGAAAATTAGGTGTCAATCAGTCAGTCACTCAGTCGCATAAATGACTCTTCTAGGCCGGCCCGGCAGGCGGTATCTCCCAAACTAGTAACTTTACAGGTGAAGGAATAACCTTCTTAACTTTCAATGTAAGTCTATGTAAAACGATTTTATTCCAAATAATTTTGGAGCATTTCTATTAGGTAATTCATCATGAAATGTCCACATGATATGAAGGACAGCTGGTGTGTTTAAATGATGTTGTTAACATAAAAATCTACAAAAATGCAGATACATATTTTAAAATTGTACAGCAATGATTATTACCTAATTATAATTATGTTAATTTAACAGTGCTTTATTTTTCTTGTGATTGGTGTAGTATAGTGTATAACACCTCTGCCTTAAACATTGTATTGTTAGGTTACACTCCTAGTTCATGAAGGAAAATGCAGCTTCAGTTACAGTCTTTGGACGAGAGACATAATTAGTATGATTAACATAAATATCGCTCTAGATAAGGGCAAATGTAAATATCATAAAAATGTTAAAAATATGACACTATGTTAACCATTTTTACAAAGCATCCCCCATCCCAAATAACAGAAAACATGATATTTTTGTTGAGAAAATGAAAAAAAATAAACAAAAACAACAAGTAAGGCTTGCTCTTGTAACTCTCCAGGGTGGTCAATCATGCTGCCCACCCATGGTTCCCTTACACAGCTGGATCTCCAGAGGAGCACTCAAACACATCGGCAGCTTCTGGCCTTAACTTTATGACTAGCTTCTGCCTGCAGATTTGGTAATAGCCCCAGCCAGTTTTAAAGTCCTCTTAGTGAGGAGTATGGCCGAGAATCAAAGCTGTGATTCTAGCTAGCTGCCAAGGTGAAAGTCAGCTCCCTGCCCAGTGGCAAATCACCATCCAGTGGGGAACTAAAAGAACAATGTCAAACACATGTTGATATATATATATATATATATATATATATATATATATATATATATATATATATATATATATATATATATATATATATATATATATATATATATACACAAATAGTTGCTATTGGCTATACTGCCCCCACGTTTTCCAGTGGTACTGCTCTTTTTTATCTGTATTCATAACATACAAAAATATACACACAATGAATGCAAAGTATAGACAGAAGACTCAGTTTCCATTCCCATTAATAATCATGAGCATACATGAAACTTAACAGTATACTTAGTTGGCTGAACACTTTGTAGTCAATGTGGTAATTTGAAAGGTAGTCAGAGTAGGGATGAGAGAGCCAGGGTAATATGATTGAAATTTTCTATAATATTCAGATATTTTTATCTGTGAATGTGTGAACATGTTTTAGTCTGCTTTGCACTAGATGTTAAAACATTAAAAACTTAATGGCAGTCATAAAAACATTAGTGATCTGATGTTCTGCAGTTCTGGATTGCTAGTACCAGAACACAGTTCCACCTCTACACAGCCCAGTCCAGGGGGATATTATAACCCTTGACCAATACTCGGGAGCTTATGTGACAACTATAGAGCATCCCATTCTATTTCAAGTGCTTAAAAAATATAGAGATTATGGAAGGAGTGTCTGGTTACATGGCTGATGCTGTAAGAAAATTAAAGCAACAATGCAGAATGCAATGGAACTTTATTTTCTACTCCATAAAGTGTCACAAATCATTCCCAATGAATCCTTTATGCCATGAAATGTGGTTCTTGGCTCCACTCAGAGAAAACGAACAGGGCTAATTCATTCATTAACAATGATGGAGCTTTTGTTATTGAGAGATTCCTGACAGGAATGTGCCCTGTCTCTTGTTGCATGTTTCTCTGATATAAATATAAACACAGTGTTGGTTTGCTTTTGCATTGAGCAAGCACAAGCTGTCGAATGCTGAATCAAGTAATCAGTTATCAGATCATCATGGGTTGCTCAACAGGAATAGAACATTTGTGGTTATTTGTGCCATTTTTGAGCCACCCTTAGGTTCCCAAGCCATTTGGGATATATGTATACAAACTTTCTATTTAAGATCAAATTATATTAATATTCATATTACAAGCCTTATTACACAATTTGGGATTTTTTTCTTAGGTCAGATTTGGCAATATTGATGCTTCACATTCATAAACATAAAAACCCTATATCTGTGTGCAGTGTAAACTCAAATGTCCCTGAAATTATATGGGACATTCAAAGGGCTCCATCGCACACATGGTCTCTAAAGCCAGTGTAGTGCATGATGTAGTTCTACACCTAAGTACTAAGAAAAATTCATTTATATTCAGCTATTGACTGCAGAGTTAATTTTTTTCATTATGAGTGCAGTCCATTAGGAAGCATGGAGATATTTGTGATATAGCTTGAATGTCACTGCCACTACCGATGACGACAAGCATTAAGTGATGCATGAAAATGAAATATGATCTGTTGCTCACAAATTGTCCTTCATCAGAATAACAATCTTTTCAGAATCAAATTTTGTTCCATACAATACCACATTTTTGGGTCATTTCATTATGGTTGAAAGTTATCCATATAATATATAATTATATATTTCAATTTTTGATCTTCACCACGACCCTGAATTGGAAAAAGCAGTTACAGATAATGAATGAATGAATGAATGAATTCATTTTTTAAAGTGTTGATGTTGAAGTGCCTCCTCTATGGGTTCTGGGAGGGTTGCTCTAACATGTTTTCCTCATACATAACTTGAGGCTTGTTTACTCACTATTCCCTACATTGCTCACTACATATTGCACATATGGAACTCATATTCATATGGAACTGAATTCTGCAGCTTAGGAAGTGCCACCTAGTGTTTACTGGTGGATTTCTACATGTGGTAACTAGAAAGAAAATGTTCAGTGTTATGTGACACTCTAAGATTATTTTCCTGATTCATTTGTACATTGTACATAACAATTTTCTGGCTGGCTCGCTCTTAACTTAGCCATTTAACAATGGTCTTTAGAAGTACCTTTTGCCACTTCACGTGGCCAAGAACAGCCTACTACTGCATAAAAATAAATTTGACTGACACATAAAAGGACCAATCACAAGTCTGCCATTTTGGCATAGCATGTGGAGGCAGTCTGTTACTATTGACCAGTAGCATAACCTGTTAAAAACAACACACAAAGGTACATATATGCGTAGGTACCAAGAGCCACAATGTAACTGGCAGAATCCTGACAGTAATAATAATAATAATAATAATAATAATAAATGGAATTTTTAAAGCGCTTTTCAGTAACCCAAAGACGCTGTCACAATCAGATGAACACATAAAGACAATCACATCCATAACACTACATAACATACAATGATACAAAACAGGAACAAGGTTTAAAAAAAAAAAAAAAAACAAAAAAAAAAAAAAAAAAAAAAAACAAGGGCTAATCAGAAACAGAGGGATTAAATGCAGCCGCAAACAGGTGTGTTTTAAGTTTGGATTTAAATAGTGATAGAGATGTTGACTGTTGAATTTCTGGAGGAAGGGAGTTCCAGAGGCGGGGGGCATGTCTGGAGAAGGCTCGATCTCCAAGACTACGCAGCTTAGAAGGGGGAATGGTGAGTAAACCGGCTGAGGAAGATCTGAGAATGCGATTAGGTGTGTATGGTTGAAGAAGGTCCGATAAGTAAGAGGGAGCTTGGTTATTGAGAGCTTTGTAGGTGAGAAGGAGGATTTTGAACTGAATACGATATTTAACAGGAAGCCAGTGGAGGTTGTGGAGAACTGGGGTGATGTGGTGGTGGGACCGGGTGTGGGTGAGGAGACGGGCAGCAGAGTTCTGGACCATTTGGAGTTTATGTAGTAGTGAGGAGCTAATGCCAGAAAGAAGAGAGTTACAATAGTCAAGACGGCTGGAGATGAATGCATGGATGAGGCGTTCAGAGGCAGACTGGGAAAGAGAAGGACGGATTTTAGCAATGTTGCGAAGGTGGAAGAATGAGGTTTTTATGACGGAACTAACATGGGAATGAAACGTGAGCGTAGAGTCGAGGGTGACACCAAGATTTCGGACCACAGTGGAGGGGGACAGGGTGACATCATCAAGTGAGAGTGTGAGGGAGCCAGTTTTATTTAGAGTAGATTTGGAGCCAATGAGGATTAGGTCAGTTTTATTACTATTAAGCATTAGTGAATTTTGTGTCATCCAGTGCCTGATTTTTGAGAGACAAAGTTCCAATTTGGAGAGTGGTGGGTTGTTGAAAGAATTGGTCCGGAGGTAAATCTGTGTGTCATCAGCATAACAGTGAAAATCAAGATTGAAATGACGGATAATATAGCCGAGGGGAAGTACATAGACAATAAACAGTAATGGGCCAAGGACAGAGCCTTGTGGGACCCCTTGTGAGATGGATGAGATGGTTGAACTATGTCCAGAAAGTGTGACAAATTGTTTTCGATCTGTTAGGTAAGATCTAAACCAGTCAAGGGCAGAACCAGTGACACCCAGCTCATGCAGTCTTGAGAGGAGGATGGCATGATTTACTGTGTCAAAGGCAGAACTTAAGTCAAGGAGGACCAGAATACTTAGAGCTCCCGTATCTGCAGCCACCAGCAGATCATTGATAACTTTGACCAAGGCAGTTTCGGTACTATGGTGAGGACGAAAACCAGACTGAAATGAGTCGAGGAGGTTATTGGATTCTAGATATGTTGTCAGCTGGGTGGCTACGACACGCTCAAGGATTTTAGAAAAAAATGGAAGATTTGAAATCGGACGGAAATTATTTAGATTTGCTGGGTCAAGACCAGGTTTTTTAAGGATAGGTGTAACTGCAGCTAATTTGTAAACTGAGGGGACATAGCCAGAAAACAGTGAATGGTTAATAATAGAGGTTAGATGAGGGACCAAAGCAGTCATGCAGGCTTTCGTTAGTGAGGTAGGGAGGGGATCAAGAGAGCAGGTGGTACTTTTAGAATGGGTAATGATATCACTGATAAGAGAAGGAGTAACCGGGCTGAAATCAGAAAAACAGGGCGTGGATATAGAACAGACTGAGGGCTGTGGAGACAGTGAGGAAGGAAAGGTGGATTTAGATGAGATAATCGTAAGAGAGTTATTAATATTGGAAATTTTATCTTCAAAGAAGTGTAAGAAGGAGTTGCAGAGTTCAGAGGAGGGTGTCATGTTGCTGCCAGGGGCTTTGAAAAGTTTAGAGATTGTTGTAAAGAGATTACGGGGGTTAGCATTAGGCCTATTAATAAGACCTGAGAGATACCTAGACTTGGTGGTGTGTAAGGAATCTCTGTATTTGCGCATGTGTTGCAGATAAGCATCAGCATGCACCGTTAATTTGGTTTTTTTGTACAGCCTTTCAAGCTGACGTCCGGCTTGTTTCATAGCACGCAGCTCAGTGGTGAACCAGGGAGCAGAAGTGGTGAAAGAGACCAATTTGGTTTTCGCAGGAGCAGAAGCGTTGAGGGACGCGGAAAGAGCAGAGTTAAGCATTGTGGCATGTACCTCAGGAGAGGATGGAGCAGTGAGAACAGGAAAGCTCATATTGATGGACTGAGCGAAGGAACAGGGATCAACAGATTTAATATTACGGAAAGAGATAAGTCTTTTAACAGATTGGTGAGCTACATTCATAGGGACAGAGAATAGAAGGAGCTTATGGTCAGAGAGTGGAAACAGGAGAGGATGAAGGTTGTGAACCAGGACAGAAGAAGAACAGACTAGGTCAAGTGTGTGACCTTTGTCATGAGTAGGAAAATCTACATGTTGAGTGAAGGAAAAGCAGTCAAGGAGAGCTAAAAAATCAGTCACTAACTTGTTGTCAGGAGTGTTAACGTGTATATTGAAGTCACCAAGTAGCAACAGTCGAGAAGAAGAAGAGTTAGCGAGAGTGAGTAGCTCAGATAGTTCAGAGAAAAAGGATGAATTAGATTTGGGGGGGCGATAGATGAGGAGTACGGTAATAGAGCCAGGTGTTTTGACTGCAAGATACTCAAAAGATGATGGTGATGAGAAAACAAGTTCAGTAATTCTGAGATTGTTTTTAAAGATCACTGCCAGACCGCCCCCACGACCTGAGGAACGTGGTTTTTGCACATAATTAAAGTTGGGTGGGGTTGCTTGGTTGAGAGAATAGTAATCACCTGGTTGTTGCCATGTTTCTGTTAGGAAAAGGAGATCAAGTGAATTGTCCAATATTAATTCTTGCAACAGATAAGATTTGTTAGTGAGTGAGCGGACATTAAGGAGGGCAAACGAGGAACTAGGGGGAACAGGGGTAAGAGGGCGTAAATTAGACAGATTAGAAAAACGTTTTGTAGAATGAGAAGGTGGGCGAGACAGTGTCCAGAAAGAGCAAATGTTACTACCATTGGTATAGTGTACAGATTTATTGCGATTTAGCCTTGAGCCACGGTGAAGATAGCGTCGCCGGTTGAGTATACCAGCTCTGCAGGCAGCAACAGCAGAATGTTTGGAAAGGCAGTGAGAATACCTATATTTATGTAGTTCATCAGCCGTATAACTAACAAACAGTGAGTTGAACAGGGGGTCTGGGTTCATGTGGGGGCAATCAAGGATGGGAAAAAGTGGAATAGCCAGTAATAGAGTCATAGCAGATAGCAGGTGCATTGTCAATGGGTTGGAGCAAAGTAATTGCATAGCCGCAGTGCTAGCAGACACTGTAGGCAGGAACCACAGATTTGGGGCAGGGCAGTAACGAAGCTAAGCGGGACAGTAGCCGGGATCCGAAAAGTTGGAGCAGGACAACAGCGAAGCCAGCCGGAACAGCAGCCGGGATCTGCGAAGTTGGAGCAGGACAGCGGCGAGGCCCGCTGGAACCGAAGCCGAGATCTGCGAGGTTGGAGCGGGACAGCGGCGAGGCCCGCTGGAACAGCAGTCGAAATCCGCAAAGTTGGAGCAGGACAGCGGCGAAGCTAACTGGAACAGCAACCGAAAACCGCAGATTAGGGCAGGACAGCAGCAAAGCTAACCGGCCGGGAATCCACAGAGCTAGGGCAGGACAGCCTCGGTGCAAGCCGGCCTGAATCCGCAGTGTTGGGGAAGACAGTCGAATAACCGCGAAGATTACAACCGGGAATCCACAAAGTCAGCAGGAACGGGGAACAAACAAAACAAAACATACGGGGAGAAGCGGCAGTCAACAGAGCGACGCCAGCGTACTCTAGCCCGAGAAGGAGACAGGAGACGAGTGTAGGGCAGACAGTAAGGCCAGATTAGTGTGCTGTAGTGTTCTCTGACTTTCTCTCTAACTGTAGCTGAGAATATTGAACAAGTCACCAGTTGCCATCTCAATAATTGCCATCCCCCTGAGATATTTGACAGGGGCCACCACTATTAGCAACATTAAACCCATAAGTCCAGCAGTAAACAAGCAAATAATTTAAACTTCCAACATCTTTGCTGTTTAAAATTAATTAGTCAAGGTGTTTGAGGTTCCAATTTTGCTTCATTAGAAGCTATATGTTAAGAGGAAAATTAAATATTTTGTGAAGGCAAATTAAAATATATTAGAGAGAGATATATGAGGCACTTTTTGTAACTTCGTTTTGACAGGTCATTTGGGCCAATCAGAGCGTGCCACGTCATCCCACGTCAGCCCCGCCCCCTTTTGGAAGGGAAGTCCCGCCCCTTGTCCAATCAGAAGCGTGTATTTGACAGGAAGTCCCGCCCTCTCGTCCAATCAGAAGCGTTTATTTGCTCGGAAGTCCCGCCCTGTCATCGACCAATAAGCGTGTATTTTCCCGCCCTTGTTCAAAAGTCCCGCCCTCGCTTCGTCCAATCACAAGCGTGTATTTTACCCCCGGATTTCCCGCCCTCCCCTCAACCAATCATAAACGTGTATTTTAACCGTAATTCCCGCCCTTCGCTCTGTTTTATTATAGATATCTACGACCCCCACGATGAACCCCTTTATCGCGCGCGCACATACGCGAGCCCCCCACCCCTTTATCGCGCACACACGCGCGCACAGGCTCTGTTTCATCACAGGTGTCAAGTCACGAGCTACGCTTTATCAGTCGCACACTCGCTACCGTAATCGCTAACGATCAACCACCCCACCCCTTTTATCGCGCGCACACACATAAGTGAACCCCCACCACTTTGGAATTACAGGAATCGTCCAACGGTCTCAACCCCCACCCCCCCCCCATCAAACGGTTATGACACACGCACGTACCCCCACACACACACATACAGGGTATACATAAGTAAATTTTTAATTTTCTAACTCCAAGTTCTAAATGATTAATGGTGTTTTAGTGATTAAAGATTGTTTTAAAATCGTTCATTTTCTCCCCACGGTCTATGACCCACACCCCAAAACATACTGTTTTCATACGATAAAAAATGACATTTGAAGATGTCTTAACGCTGCCCCTCCTAAACCCTCCTCCTCGCTGTACGTCAGAAAAGTTTACGATAAGTGACTCAGTATATCTAGGAGCTCAAAAATCTACGCATTACACGCTGACATTCAACTTTGGATGATATACTGTTCGGACTGGAACCAAAAGGTAAGAACTGACATTTATAACGTAAAATAAGATTAATTTAAGAATATTACTTTATATTTCATTTTAAAAATGTTATATATTTATTTATTTATTTTATTTTTATTTTTTAGATTAAGAACAAACAAGAACAGACGTGATAGCTAATATTTTACAAGCTCCAAGACTAAGTCCTTAGGGTAAGTAAATATATATATATATATATATTTATATATAAATGTATATATATATGTAATATGTATTTTATAATGTTATTCATGAAAATTTTCGTATCTCTTTAGTCAAACGTCCTAAACAGTTATGAACTGGAGACACCTCCTACTTGAACACATCCACTTATGATGAAGCTCTTCCCCTGTAAGTAAAGTACAATATGTTATTCATAATTTTGTGTGTACTTCCTAGTCCTAATTGAAGCTTTTTGTATTTTTTTTTTTGTATCTCATCCTTAGATTTCAGTAAAAACAATCTGAAACTATTATGATGCTACTTTCTACGAATGCTGTCGTCTGTGAAGAGCCATCGACTGTTGACTCAAGAATGTAAAACTTATTTTATTTAATGTTTATTTATTCATTTGCTTTATTGTATTAGTCAAATGGCGCAAAAACGCCCTAACAACGAGGTTTTAAACAATGAAGCTAAGAAGCCTAACATCAGTCCTTTTTCACATGATTTAAATAGCACTCAGATAATCTGCGAACTAAAACGCAGTATTTCAAAATTAGAAACTACATTGAATGAACACGAAACGTACACAACTCTGAATCCTTTTCTGTTAGAAGCTGTAAATCAGCTTAATGACAGTTTGTCAGTAAATCCAACCCAAAACTTTGAATGTTTAACGTCTCCTGTTAATACCTCAGAAAATACAGCTAAAAGTTTGCATGATGTTTTCTTTGAACTGGAGCACAGCTTATCGAAATTACAAAACACACTCAATGAATACGACACGTGTACAACTCTGAATCCTTTTCTGTTAGATGCTGTAAAACAGCTTAATGACAGTTTGTCAGAACCTTCTAAGCCAACCACAGACTTTGAATGTTTAACGTCTCCTGTTAATACCTCAGAAAATAATCCTGAAATTTTGTCAGATTTTTTCTATGAACTAAATCAAAGTCTTTTGAGATTAAATGATAATCTGATAAATTTAAGTCAAAATTCATTAACCAGTCCTGATTATCATGACAATTCTCCTCCTTCACCTAATATTGAGAATAACCCCAATGACAATTCTCCTCCTCCTTCACCTAATATTGAGAATAACCCCAATGACAATTCTCCTCCTCCTTCACCTAATATTGAGAATAACCCCAATGACAATTCTCCTCCTCCTTCACCTAATATTGAGAATAACCCCAATGACAATTCTCCTCCTCCTTCACCTAATACTGAGAATAACCCCAATGACAATCCACCTGACGATGGTGATGTACAAACGGGAGGTGATCTTGACCCAAATATCAATATAAATCGCTTAGACAGATTCCGCACCACTGAAATTAGAAGAAGGATAAACTTTTTTTCTCTCGGTAACGTCGACAGCTTTGCAGAATTTTACAATTATGTTCTTGAGATTTTAAATGAAATGCTCAATGTTGCCAATGGTGAAATAGTTGGACCGAGTGATGGTGTGTTTGTAGAAATTCAGGGTGATTCGCTCAATGTTTCGTCGCGTGTTCAGATAAATGATGGGGGTATCGATCTGAATTCCTTTCTGATGTTGTTTGAAAACTCCATCCAGAGTAAATTTGAAATACTTTCCGCTGAAACTTTACAATTAGTTATTCGGATTGTGCACGCTCCTCAGGGTGGAGGGAAAAAAAAGCTATCGGGTATCTTCAGCACAGATTTTATTCAGAAAAAGATTAAACATCTGTATGTTTTTCACAACAAAGATAACCTCTGTTTTGCCTTATGCGTTTCTCAAATATTGAATCCTGAGAAAAACATTTTCGAAGTAGAACAAATAGCGAGGCAACTGCAAAATGATGTAGGTTTATCCATAGATGAAATGGTTAGCTTTGCACATATCGCACGCTTTGAGCAACATTTGAACTGCAAAATCATAGTGTTGTACCGAAGTGATGAAAAGAAGGGGTATAGTTTGTTTCAGAACACTAACATGCCTCATGACAAAACCGTTTACCTGTTCTTGCAAGATAACCATTATTACGGCGTCAAAAATCTTAAAGGTGTTTTAGGTACATCCTATGTCTGCCCCTACTGTTCCACCGGCTTTAACAATCAGAAACATCACAAATGCGATTTTCATTGCAACGTATGTCTTGACAAAGACTGTCCTAAACGGTCTAAAAAGACTGTACAATGTGAAGATTGTCTAAGGGTTTGCAGATCGCAGTATTGTTATGATAAACATAAAACAGTGATCGATCCAAGCGGTGATCAAACTTTATGCAAAACTAGATTCTACTGCCCTAAATGCAATACCGTGCAGGATCAGAGTAAAGGATCGAAAAAGCATCAGTGTCAAACCAATCGTTGTAAAAACTGTGGAGCCAAAGTTGATTCAGAAATCACACATGAATGTTTTATGCAACCTATAATATTTGAAATTCCCGATGAAAAGTACGTCTTTTACGATTTTGAGACGAATCAAGAAACAGGTTACCACGTAGCTAATTATATATGTTGCATTGATTTCAAAGGTAGGGAGTGGACAGCAAAAGGGGACAAATGCGTGGCATCATTCTTTAGAAAGTATCGCAAGGAAAAGTATAAAAGTTATACACTCATAGCGCACAACGCTAGAGGGTATGATTCATACCTTTTGTTGAACCATTTAGTGAAGGAAGGTATCACCCCTAACATCATAGCGCAAGGTGGTAAAATCTTGTGTTTTCAAGATGTTGAGTATAAACAGAGATACATCGATAGTCTCTCTTTTCTCCCTATGAGACTGAGCGCTATTCCAAAGGCTATGGGGTTCACATCAGACAAAAAAGGTTATTTCCCACATTTTTGGAATACTGTGGAAAATCAGAATTATGTAGGACCTTATCCGAAACCCGAGTTCTACGGGGTAGACACCATGATGACCAAAGAAAGAGAAGAATTTTTTGAATGGTACAATACATGTACAGGAAAGCTCTTTCACTTTAAGGAAGAAATGGCTCAATATTGTAAGAACGACGTCCACATTCTGAGAAAAGGTTGTATAGCTTTCAGGGATGAGATACTTAGCAGTACAATGGTTGACCCGTTCAAATGCATCACCATAGCTAGTGTCTGTTTGCAAATATTCAGAATCAACTTTCTGTCTGAAAACATTTTAGCTATCCCGCCTTTAGATAATTACATCGACAGTCAGAAATCTTTCTCAACACCTTCCATACAATGGCTCGAGTACATCTCTGAGAGAGACAAGATCCCCATCCGACATGCCCTCAATGAAGGTGAGGTCAAATTCGGAAACTATTTTGTGGATGGTTATTATGACGACGGTAGTGAACGTAAGGCTTTTGAGTTTTTAAGATGTTTTTATCACGGATGTGATAAATGTTTTCCTTCAAATTTACCACATCCTCTAAGTAAGAGTTCACAATCCTTTGGGGATGTTTATCAAAATTCTATGGATAGAATTCAGACTTTGCAAAACACTTTCAAACTGAACGTAACTATGATGTGGGAGCATACCTGGAATGAGATGAAAAGATCAAACCAGGATGTTAAATTGTTTATGTCCCGCTTTGACTTTCCTGAGCGCATAAAACCGCGAGATGCTCTGTTCGGTGGTCGAACAAACGCATTACATCTCCATTATGTAGCACAGCCCGGTGAAAGGATTGATTACTACGATTTCACGTCCCTCTATCCTTATGTAAATAAAACAAAGAGGTACCCCGTGGGTCACCCCACTATCATCTTTCGTGATTTCCAACCGTTGGAAAAATATTTCGGGCTTATTAGAGCAAAAGTTCTCCCCCCTAAGGGCTTGTGGGCCCCTGTTCTCCCTTATAGAGTGAAAAGCAAACTCTTGTTTCCTTTGTGTCGAACGTGTGCTGAACAACAAATGCAAAACTGTAAACACTCGGATGAGGAGAGGGCCCTGACAGGTAGTTGGTGTAGCGTTGAGGTGATGAAAGCCATTGAGAAGGGGTACAGAGTGTTGAAGGTGTTTGAAATATGGCACTTCCCTAATCATTCGAAATATTTGTTTACAGAATACATCGACAGGTTTCTGCAGACAAAACAGGAGAGTTCAGGTTATCCCTCCTGGGTGGTGAATGAGGCCGATAAAAAAGAGTACATTCAAAAGTATGAGGAGAATGAAGGGATCAAACTAGAACAATCACGCATTGAAGTTAATCCTGCGCAGAGATCTGTGGCTAAACTGGCTTTGAATTCTTTATGGGGAAAAATGTGTCAGAGAACAGACAGGACAAACACTACACTGATCAAAGACCCTAGTGAGTTTTTACAATTCATATTCTCGGATATGTATAACGTAAGTCATTTCTCCTTTCTGAATCAGGAGGTGGCATTGGTGCAGTGGCGTTACGCAGACGATAGATGTCTCAAACCGGGTAACGCTAATGTATTTATAGGTATTTTCACCACAGCCTATGCTAGACTTGAATTATACAATGTGATAGATCAACTACAGCAGAGATGCTTATACACGGATACTGACAGCGTCATTTTCAAAAGTAAAGAAGGTGACTGGATGCCTCCTCTAAGTGATTACTTAGGAGGCCTTACGAGCGAATTGGACACAGGTGATCAAATAGTAGAATTTGTCAGTGGGGGTCCGAAAACCTATGGTTACCGCACTCTCAAAGGGAAGACTACGATGAAAGTTAAGGGTATTACTCTAAACTACACCAATGGTGAAATTGTTAACTTGAAATCCTTGACAGAACTGGTTAATGAACATGTGAAAAATCCTATTTCTAATGCTGAAATTATGACTACCCACAATCAAATTGTGAGAGATAAAAGAGGCTTTCACTTAAAAAACAAATCACTGATGAAAAGGTTCAGAGTTGTGTACGATAAACGTGTTCTCTTACCCGATTTCACAACATTACCATACGGATATTAAATAACTAACTAAAAATGATGAATCCAAGGGGATTTGATTCTAGACTTCAGCTTCCTTTTTCTTGTATAGTGTGTGGTCCAAGCAATAGTGGAAAATCTTTTTTTATCAAAATGTTGTTGGAAAATTGTAAGGATTCCATGTCAAAAACCCCGGATCAAATTGTATGGTGTTATACGTGCTGGCAACCTCTCTATGATGAACTGCTGAACAAAATAAACATACGTTTTGTTCAAGGAATACCCGACTCTTTGTGTGATGATGAACTCTTTCCACCGCACAAAACAAATTTATTGGTAATCGATGATCTGATGGAAACAGCTAGCAAGAACGAGGAGGTAGAGAAGGCTTTTAAAAAATATACACACCACAGAAACCTGAGCGTCATCTATTTGGTTCAAAATCTGTTTTTTCAAGGAAAAAGTAGCAGAACCATCAACCTAAACACCAACTATATGGTGCTTTTTAAAAATCCTAGAGATAAACTACAGATAAGCATACTGGCACGTCAAATGTATCCGGGAAACAACAAATACTTTTTAGAATGTTACCAAGAAGCAACTGCTAGACCTTATGGGTATTTATTTGTAGATTTAAAAGCATCAACGCCAGATGAACTTCGTCTCAGGTCAGGATTGTTTGCGTGGGAGAATCCTGCAGTGTATATTCCAAAGAAAAAGTTTGTAAAGTATTGAAAAATGTCTGCGCGTCTAAAGAGAAATTTTCAGATGTTGACATCTCTATTTCATGCTACCCCTGGAGAAAGGAAGGTTATATTACGTAAAGCTTCCTCAGATCTCATATTAGCCATCTGCGAATTAGCCCTAAATCTATTGAGAGGAAACATACCTTTAACGTCTCGTCAATATCATCAGTTTAAAAGACAGAAAAAATTAATTAAACTATTTGCTAATAAAAGAACATCTGTGGAGACTAAAAGAATATCTGTTAACCAATCCGGAGGATTTCTTCTCCCTTTATTAAGTGTCGCAATCCCCTTCATCAGCAGTTTAATAACATCTGGTCAGAGATAACATGGAAACCGCTGATAAGATGTATTTGGTGCCTCAACACCAATTAGATAAACTTAAAAACATGACGAGTGGAAAAGAAACTGTTAGAAAAATGGTGGAAAATGATATAGACGATGTGATGCGTCATATATTAAACAGATCTGATTTGATTCCTTATGAAAAGGCTAAACTTTATGCATCAGCCTTGCAACGATTTTTAAACATCGTCAAACAGGGGGAAGAGGAAACGTCTCAAATAACCCTTTCCCTACCTACTGAAAATAAGCCGTCGACGGAGGCGACTGAAAATAAACTTTTGACGGAGGATTTACAAACAACCAAAGATGAAATTATTAAAGAGGTTATAGCAAATGTTCCAGCCAGAACCAGAAAAAATGCTTCTTACATCATGGAGAAAATATTAAAGTCTGATGATGTAGCTTCATGGAATGATGAAGGTGAATTTATTTTCAATGGTCAAACAGTAAAAGGATCACACATGTTGGATTTGATTAAAAATCTCACAGCTCCTCAAAAAGTATCTGATGACCGGAGACCTTTAGGCTGGGGTGAACTGTTACAAACTGTCGCTAACGAAAAATATCTGATGTTAAAAAATCCAAAACGTTGTATTCTCCCCCTGCTTCCTCCCCTACAAGTTATGATTCCTCTAATCTTGAACCTGCTTTTAAATCTCCTAGATTTACCGCTTCAAACTGGTTGAATTTTTAAATATTCATATTGTAATTTTATTTCATAAATGATGAATCTTTGTAACAATTAATCATGTAATGTTTATCTTTATTTAAATAAAATGCAATTTCAATGATTTTACATGTGTCATCGTTATTATTTTATTTCAAATACAATGTAAATCTTTCACCAGAGTTAACACATTGAATACAATTCTTAACGTGTGTGTTATTTTTTCTAGGGTACATTTTTTTAACAAAAGCTACAACCATATCATCATTTCTTTTTAAATCATCACTATACATAGACATAATTTCATTTAAAGTATAACCTTTAGCTTTATGATATAAAAAGAATACACAATGTTGTCCGCAACAAACAGATTCAAACCTCTGCACTTGTTTAGAGTTATGTATTATTTCCAGACAGTTCCTTTTTAAAAAATAATAAATAGATTCAGGAAAGATGGGGGAATTTGGTCGATTTCCGTATGAATCGAAAAAATATCCTGTGGTTTCATTGATTATATATAAAGCCAGCCAGTGACCCCCTGGCATGTGGCTCGGGTCGGTATTTACGATGAACAAAGCAGGAAACTGCGTCAATCTGTTCTCGGGTAACTCATCACTAGCAAAAACACCGTAAAAGACTTTTCTTAGAGACGGACAACTTCTCATCAACTCTGTAAGTTCTCCGGTATCCATGGTTATTGATAATCTATGAGAACGTTTCGACGACTATTGATTTCCAAAATTGAATCAAAACTGGCATACACAATTAGGTTCACAGTCCTCGGAAGAGGGTTTCGAAATCTGAGTTCCAGTCTCATATTACCCGACTTTATTAAAGATAGATGCTGCCCACAGTCATCATCGGGTGTCAGGTTGAATGCGACCAGAGTGTAACCTTGGGTGTAGTCTTGTCTGTTTATAGACAACCCCTGATCTTTAAGTTGTTTTCCTGAAGCTAAAATTAAGGAATGAAACTCACGGACCACATTCCCGTTTTGAAAATCCGGCTGGAATGGCTTTGCAGGGTGTTGTGTCCCATCTACATACAGAGCTATAAACTCTGTATCGTAATGTTTAAAATTAAACGGATTTTTATTGTATGCACCGCTGAAAGCATCATTATCGACCATTCCGAAAATTAATGTTTTAGGAAGGGGTCCGAGGAACAGGTTCTCTTGGGTACAGATACGACTGCCTGCGGGTAGACTGAAGGTTTTCATAGAGACCCTCTCTAACGGATATTTAGCTGTAGCGTTAAGTAACGCCTGCGCATGACCCAGTTTCACAGCTGGAGAAACTGTTACTTTTTTCACAAACAGTGATGCTGAGAGTAATTTGAGATTGTAATCCCTCGGTCCTTCTTTCATTAGACAAAATTCCTCTTTACTTCGAACCATTTTAATTTTTAAATCAACTCCGTTTAGTAAAAGTTTATCTTGAAAAAATATATCAGAATGGATGTGCCCGATCAAATCAAATGTTTTACTTTCTGAGCTAAAAAGAGCCCTGTTTTTTAATCCATTATTACGACCTTGAGGGTCGGTTACATCCATCTGACCGGCCATCCACCGAGCTATGGATCTGACTGATCCATAATTCATGATACACTCCATTATTGATCTGTATGGGTAAGTATTGCTTGATTGACTGATGAGGCGATCCCCGAGCATAACATCTACTTGTGAAAATAGAGATGCTATGGGATAGTTAATCATTCCGACCTTGGCATCGTTAGCAATATTTGACCCGTCAGGATTTGTAATCTTACATCTTAGATGTAAAAAGGTGTTGTTCAAGTCCAGGTAGTCTTCTCCATTTCCTGCTACGTAAAACTCCAAGGGTCCGTTATCAGTCAAGGCGGAAAGTGGCGGTATTTCGACATAAGTATATTTTTCAATACTTGTTTGAGTGTAAGGTAACGTAAAAATGTCTAGCTCAGATTTGGTGCATTCAGTTGAAAGACTGTGTAAGAAAGCCATTGTGTTAGAAAATGTTCAATTTTCTTCGTTTGATAGAGGAGGAGGAGGACGAAGCACGCTTGTTGTCTCTTCGTTTGTTCTTTTTCACTCTGCCTTTACTCTCTGCAAGCTTTTGCTTTTTATCTGTAATTACAACTCGCCTCCCAGGAGGCCTCTTAACATTCTTGCGCGCAATCGCAGCAATTCCTGATCCATCCTGTTTTTGATTCCTGTTAATAATGTTGCTCACGACGTCACTTACTATGCCTTGCGCGGCTGTTTTAAAATGCGGTTTTACAATAGATATACCCCTTTTAATAACAGGCACAGCCATCCTAAAAAGCGCTTTGAAGATTCCGCCTAACCCGGAACCATACATAGTCGGTGTTCCTTGATACCCCGGAAGACCACTTCCTGCTTGATTTGTATAATATTCTATAAGATTTCTGGGGTCCGTGTAGCTTATACCGGTCATTTTCAAACGCGAAATGAATGTTTTGCGGGTCTAAAGTGAAGTTTAGCGATGAATTTTCCGTAGAGAAAAGGAATATGTTGATTCTGGTCTGATTTAATTTCAATAACTATATCGTTTATAAAACTCTTGCTCACAGGTACGTAGTGTGGCTTGTCGTAAGTTATTGTGACAATTTCGTTGTTCTCACCGGTTATATGTACACATCTCAACAATGGTACAAAACTATCCCCTACCCTTTGATAATGAATAATATCTGTATACACGTACAGGGTGTAAAAACCTGCGCGGACGTCTACCGGATAGCGAGCCTCAGGTTCATCAAGTGTAAGATTTTTCTTTGGTTCCAGACCTAATATAATTGATAGAATACCTCGAGCCCCCAGCGAATAACTTTTATCAGTTACCATACGTATTTTGTATGTATTAATATTATAATGGATTTTTATTTCAAGACCTAACTTTTTTATAGATCTATTCATTTCCTGAACCAGAGCATCTATGTTGCTGTAATACCCCGGACTCATCTGAAAGTTATAAAATTCTTTTTTCATTCCGTCATCGAATCGAACAAAAAATATGCTTTCCCACGCTGTCAACGAGTACCATGAATGAGGATATTGTACTTCAGTGAGAGACACCTCCCAGTCACCCGTCAATTCAATAGGCTTGGCAAATTTGGTCGTGTAACATGAAATCTTGTTTTCAGGATAGATGTCTTTGGATGCGTTGCTCGGGAGAGTCACGTAGAACCCTGTCTCTTCCATGACTATATGATTATGATTTTCATGGCGTTCCTATCAAATCTTTTTAAACTTTGATGTCAATCACATCCTTTGCAGGGATCCAAGAGTTAAACTTTTCAGGCCACCCCACCCATTTAACTAAACACATCTTTCTCCTTTTTTGTATTTTTTCATCTAAAATTTTCTCAATTTTATAAGTTTTATTTTTTCCGACTATAATTTTTTGTAGCTCCTGTTCATAAAATGCCCCGTCAATGTTTTCACCATCCATATCTTGCAGCTTGTAAACCGGAGGATCTCTCGGTATCTGTTCCAAAACGGTGAAATTTTCGTTCGTATAATTTTGCTCATATCCTTTTTCAAAATGTCTTTTCACACGAGAAATCTTTACAATGTCCCCGATCTTAAACTTAAAACGTAGTTTCTTGGTTCTTGAAGGAATCAACCCGTACAAGTTTTTAAAAGCTTTGAATGAATTTGATTCATTAACATCAACAGGTTTCATTTTGATAGAGCTGTGGTAATTATTATTGTAAGCAAGGACCATATCCTGTACCACATCAACGTATTTTCTCGTATTAACAGCTGTGAAATCCATCCATCCATCCATTATCTGTAACCGCTTATCCAATTTTTTTAGGGTCGCGGGGGGTCCAGAGCCTACCTGGAATCATTGGGCGCAAGGCGGGAATACACCCTGGAGGGGACGCCAGTCCTTCACAGGGCAACACAGACACACACACATTCACTCACACACTCACACCTACGGACACTTTCGAGTCGCCAATCCACCTGCAACGTGTGTTTTTGGACTGTGGGAGGAAACCGGAGCACCCGGAGGAAACCCACGCGGACACGGGGAGAACACACCAACTCCTCACAGACAGTCACCCGGAGCGGGAATCGAACCCACAACCTCCAGGCCCCTGGAGCTGTGTGACTGCGACACTACCTGCTGCGCCACCGTGCCGCCGCCAGCTGTGAAATATTTCCACATTTTAATTTTAAGCGTCTTGTTAAAACGTTCGCAGACCGAAGCTTTCTGCCCTGTGCCTGTTGCAAAATGTACGATATTATATCTGTTCATTAATCCTTGAAAGCTTTTGTTAAAAAATTCTTTTCCTTGGTCAGTTTGTAGTTTTTTAGGAACTCTCCCATCCATCAGAATAGACTCAAAAGCTTTTGTCACCTCAGCTCCTGATTTGTTCCGTAATACACGTACCCAAGCATATTTAGATAAAATATCTATACAAGTTAACATAAATTTCATATTCTCATTATTCTCTGATAAACTAGTCATATCCACTAAATCGGCTTGCCATTGTTCATCCATGTTTTTCACAAAAACTCTGTTTTTCTTAAATTTAACAGAAACAGGTTTATGCAGAGTGTATGCATCCTGCTCTGCTAGCCAGGTTTTAAGTTCACCATCGTTTACCCGTTTACCAATTTTCTCAACAATAGCTCTTTGCAAACTCTCAACCCCTCCGTAAGATCCTGGGTCTGAGGGCGTGTAATAGATGTGTCTCATTAACTGCTTCGTCATTTTTGTAATAATGAGTCAAATATGTGTGAACTCAATATTTTATTGATTTATATTCAGAAACCTTGGGGGGGTCTAAAATAAAAGTGTTAGATAAATAATATACTTTAGTTTAAGAATTAAACAAGACACCGCAGAGTCAAAACACACTGTATGAATAAAAATTTATATTATTACTTTTCAAAAAATCACACATTGTTTAAGATACATTAAATAAATAATTTTATTATTAGTTTTTCAAAATCACACACAATTGGTTACATACTTTTTAAAAGAATAAAAAAAACATATATATACACAAGAAAATAAAATAAAAATATATACATTAAATAAAATTAAAAAATAAAAAAGTTCAGAGGTGTTAGTGACACATTTCAGACGTTTTATTGAGTAGGTGAGGTGAAATTGTCCATGAGATGTTGAATTTGGTAGCCCCAGTAATCTACATTGTCATTATTGACATGTTCTGAGTACACGGGGGGAGCTTTGTCTTTGATCTCTTTTAGAGCAGTTGCGATATTCATCTCGTTTCGCAAATCGCACACAATCGTTTCAAACGACCCCAACAATTTTTCTAAAGATGGGAGATGCATGTACCCACAGAGATGCAATACTCTCGCTAAGAGAAATTTAAGACACGGGCGATAGAGTTTCTTGAGAAGCCTTTTAGCGTTGAAGTGTAGGTAAAATTCTTCCGGATCGTAGAGACATGAATGTTGGTGTTGCGACGGGTGGTCAACGACGCATCCGTTGCAGTTTTCAACCATATCCTTCTGAATCACCTTCTCAAGGAGGTCCGCTGTGAAAGCCTGAATGATGGAGAGCATAGACGGGGTCACAAACTCGTCATCCTGAGCCTTGAAAGATTCTGAAGTTCCATCCTCACCAGTAGTTTGAAAAAGTTCTGAAGTGGCGTTGTCACAGTTTTGAGCATAGTACAGGTTGACATATTCCTGAGCCATTTTCAGCAGACGTTGCGTTGTCACTTTCTGAGACACGAGTGACTTGTTGAGAGAGAGAGAGAGAGTGTTGCTTGTTTTTATCTCTCAAGAGTTTTGGGTGTGTACTTTGGCACCTCCCCCAACAACCCCCTACAAGGAAAACTGACGTCAGATTCAAAAATGGTCGTCTAATCTTATTTTTAACCTCTGAAGACTTTTTATCAATTTGTTTTCTTCAAACAATTGTTCAATGTTTTCAAACCATTCTTTATATATTTCTTTCCAATCTTCCCATTCTATTTTCACGCAGGAATCACGATGTGAAGAAAATCCCATATCAGGTGCATTTCTTTTGTGACTGTATAACATCGACAAGCAGACAAAACACGTTCCTTTAACATTCTTTACGAATTGGAGAGCAAAAGTGTGCAATGTCACAGCTCTTGTTGAATTCCAAGGTTTGAAGAGGATCTTGAATTGTTGCGGAGAATACAAATTACCAGACATAAGTTTAGTGTTGAGCTCGTAGCAATGGTTAGTGAAACTGCCCCAATCGTTTCGATGTAGCGTAAAAACTTCTGTGGCATCTTTACAACTCTCTGTTGAGCTGTTGAAAAATGATACGCTGTCTCTCTCATGATCAAAATTAAATCCCAAGTACAATCCATTTCTTAATTGAAATGTTTTAACCTTGTCTGATTCAGAGATCCGTGAAGATGTACGGCTAAGAGATGAGGGTAACTTTCTTGGAGCTTGTAAAATATTAGCCATCACGTCTGTTCTTGTTTGTTCTTAATCTAAAAAATAAAAATAAAATAAATAAATAAATATATAACATTTTTAAAATGAAATATAAAGTAATATTCTTAAATTAATCTTATTTTACGTTATAAATGTCAGTTCTTACCTTTTGGTTCCAGTCCGAGCAGTATATCATCCAAAGTTGAATGTCAGCGTGTAATGCGTAGATTTTTGAGCTCCTAGATATACTGAGTCACTTATCGTAAACTTTTCTGACGTACAGCGAGGAGGAGGGTTTAGGAGGGGCAGCGTTAAGACATCTTCAAATGTCATTTTTTATCGTATGAAAACAGTATGTTTTGGGGTGTGGGTCATAGACCGGGGGAGAAAATGAACGATTTTAAAACAATCTTTAATCACTAAAACACCATTAATCATTTAGAACTTGGAGTTAGAAAATTAAAAATTTACTTATGTATACCCTGTATGTGTGTGTGTGGGGGGTACGTGCGTGTGTCATAACCGTTTGATGGGGGGGAGGGGGGTTGAGACCGTTGGACGATTCCTGTATGTGTGTGTGCGCGATAAAGTGGTGGGGGGTTCACTTATGTGTGCGCGCGCGGATAAAAGGGGGTGGGGGGTTCGCTAATGTCTGTGCGCGATAAAGGGGTGGGGTGGTTGATCGTTAGCGATTACGGTAGCGAGTGTGCGCCTGATAAAGCGTAGCTCGTGACTTGACACCTGTGATGAAACAGAGCCTGTGCGCGCGTGTGTGCGCGATAAAGGGGTGGGGGGTTCGCTTATGTGCGCGCGCGATAAAGGGGTTCATCGTGGGGGGTCGTAGATCGTAGATATCTGTAATAAAACAGAGGCGGGGCGGGAATTACGGTTACAATACAAGTTTATGATTGGTTGAGGGGAGGGCGGGAAATCCGGGGCTAAAATACACGCTTGTGATTGGACGAAGCGAGGGCGGGACTTTTGAACAAGGGCGGGAAGATACACGCTAATGATTGGTCGATGACAGGGCGGGACTTCCGATCAAATAAACGCTTCTGATTGGACGAGAGGGCGGGACTTCCTGTCAAATACACGATTCTGATTGGACGAGGGGGCGGGACTTCCCTTCCAAAAGGGGCGGGGCTTGATGACGTGGCACGCTCTGATTGGCCCAAATGACCTGTCAAAACGAGGTTACATAAAGTGCCTCATATATCTCTCTTATATTTATATTGAAACAGGCAACTGACTGATATAAAGTGAGTTGTTTTCTGAATTTAACATAGTAAAAATTCTACTATTTTTAATTGAGCCATGCTTCAATCAAACTTGCCCATTTTACACCTAACTCCATACTGTCACTGTCATACTGTCATAAGTCATTTTGGATGGCTTGTAAACCAGCTAATTTAGCCATGGATAGTGTCTTAAGTTCTCTTCTTTAGTTTTACCCTGGAGTCAAATATAGCTCACACATCCAGATTTTGTTGGGCAGTTTTTCTTAAATGAGTCTTCATCGCATAAGGATACTGTTATATTGTTATTGTGATGTGGCTTTGGCGTATTTCAGATTCACAGCTGTAGCAGACGTGGAGCAAGGCTCAGAGAAAAAAGAGACAAGTTAAAATAAAAAAAACAAATAAATAAAGCTGTTTGCACAGTCTTTGTAGCCGTCTTTTTATGACTTTTTTCCTTTGTTTTCAGCCAGATGTGAAGCAGAGAGAAATTTTGCAGTCTCTTCATACACTTAAAGACATTTATAATGATCATACACTTACAAAGCACTAAAAGCTACCTTGTAGTTCCAAATTTCAGACCATATTTCAAAAATTTTTAGACAAAAATTGTAGTAACCTTTCAACAACGGTCAGTTTTTGATGTCTAAAAATGTGGCCATATGGTGGATAAATACAAGGAAAATCTCTTTAGTAAATATCTTTAAAACATATCTCTCACAGGAGATTTGGATTCAACCTCCAAGCTGTCAGTAAACCAAATAGCCAAAAAAGCAATGTTTCGTCAGCATTGTTTTTGCTGTTGGGAACAAGCAGTTTACTGTGAAACAATGCAACAAGGTCTGTTTTTCATTACTGAATTTTATGCCTGAGGTACGTCCATCTCTCCAATTGAGGCATGCAATATGTTATGTCTGTATGGAAACTCAGAGAGAATAGAGGGAGAGTAGAGAGAGAGAGAGAGAGTGAGAGAATACAGAATGGTAAATTAGTAAGAACAGACATTTGGTGATATAGTGTATCGCTATACACCTATCAACCATAATATTATAACCACCTCTTTTTTCTTCACTTTATAGTTCTACAATTACAAACTGTAATCCAACTGTTGCTTTGCATATTTTGACCCTATTCTGCAATGGTCAAGACCCCCACAGAGGGCCACCATAGAGCACGTAGGACTTTCATGGTGGATCATTCTCAGCACTGCAGTGATTGGTGTGGTGGTAGTGTATTAGTGTGTGTTATGCTGGTATAAGTGGATCAGACACAGCAGGGCTGCTGGAGCTTTTAACCTCTCAGTTTCACTGAGAATAGTGTGCCAGTCAAAAACCAACGTTGTCCTCTTTCCACTGATGAAGTATTAGAAGACAACCAACAAAACTTTACAGCAAAAGATGAACTATTGTCTCTAACATTACATCTACAAGGTGGACCAACAAGGTAGGTGTGTATAACAGAGTGGACAGTGAGGGCACACTATTTAAAACCTCCACTAGCACAATTTTAACACACTACAACCACCCAAATTATGGCTGCTATGCGGTGGTCCTGTGGGGATCCTGACAATCAAAGGACAGGGGGAGATGGGGCAAACAAAGTACGCAGAGCAACATGTGGGCATTTTTTCATCATTGTAGAACAAGGTGCTCCTCTATGCACAGTATATATTAATTTTTAACATCCCTAACTGATACTTTCATGTAGCTCTTCATCTCACTGATTGAGAACTAACTGGTCCAGTACTGCTGTGTGAACAGAAGAGACATTTGACTTCACCTGCACTACACACCTAGGCTGATGGCACACACCTAGACTGTGAGAGTCATAGCACCCAGAGCTGAATTGCAAACAACTAGATTCAGAGAGAAATTGGTGAAAATACTAGCAATATTAATGGGGAAATAATTAGCATAAAATAAGTGGTGCCATGCTAGTATTTCAGCAGTGTTAGTGATTTCCCTTAGCAACGAGGCATCTCCTGTGTGCCTTTGTGGGGGGAATCCTGCCTTTGTGGGGGGAATCCTGCCTTTGTGGGGATTCTGGGAAGGGGGATTCCTCCAGAAATCTCAGTCTCTTCCATCAAACTGAGAGCAGCCAAGAAAACATGACAACAAGGCCGAAAACCCCCATCAACCTCCAGTTTTCCAAAACAGTCTCTGCAGAATGTGAGAATGTAATAAAAAACAGTGTTTCCCCACTCAGCATCACACACACAGACACACACACACACACACACATTTCTAATTTTGACAGAACACATTTTTCCAGAAAACAGGCCAAAGCATGTGTGTCAGTAACTCATTAATCATGTGCAAAAGAGACAGAAGAAATTACAGAATCAATAATACACACACACACACACACACAAAGAGAGAGAGAGAGAGAGAGAGAGATAGAGAGAGAGAGAGCGTTTCATTACTTTTTCTTGTGCTATCCCATTCCCTTGCTTATGCATCTTAAAGGGAATGTCTAGAATTTTGAATCTAAGCTGTGCATTAAGTTGAACTTGTCTGAAACTCAGTTGTACATAGAACAAAAACCACAAATATGAGCTAAATAGGAAAGAGCATCTATGTCTATGCGAATGTAGGTAAGTATGGAATATTTATTGGAATCCACTATTTTAAGGTGCACCCATTGCCGAAACAGGTTTCATTGCACGTAGTTTCTATAACCTCTCAGATAAATAGAAAATGAAATGTGACACATGAGTTTAATGTCAAAACTCTCAGTGCCAAGGGTCAGCAAGTAGCAACATTCTCTGCCTTATATAACTCCTGTACCTTCAGGATGAGCTGCATTGCTAGTACTTAGTACTTATCATGTAACATTAGTACCCAAGATGTAGTGTAAAGCTTTCTCAGAAGAGCAGAAACTCTTCCTGCATCAAAGAGGGGCAAACGCCAACACTGTCCATCTAAAAAGATATCTCGAACAAGCAAGTTTACACAAACTCTGATCCTACAGTCAAAAGCTGACCAATAAAGAATAGATACATTACAACTGTTTGTAATGGAACTATAAATTTGGTAGTACAAAAAAGTGGCCAGTGAAGAGCAAGGTAAGTGTTTGTAATTAAGTGAATTGTCAGTGTATTCAGTAATTGCTTATGACTGTTTCCAGTGACCCAGGAGTGGCTGCCATTTTAGAGCAGACTGGAGAGAATAATTAATCAACCACATGGCAATTTCACCCTAGCACTCTCCAAACAGTGTCACTTCAAAGTGCTGGAACTTAAACCAGCATTTCAAACATCTAGCAAAGGCTAAGTAAATGCTAGGCTAATAATGCAGCTGTTGTTAAAGCTCTACCATGTGAGCAAAAATATATGTGGTTGAGATTTTTCCTGACCCCCAGCCAGGTCTGGGACTGAATGGGACAAGTAAGCCAAACACAAGAGAATCTCTGGGCTCAAAATGGTCAAACAAGTGCTTAGACAAATGCTCCCAGATGAAGACTTATGCAGGAAGCCAAGGAAAGGCTATGTGTGTGTGTTTTTAATATGTTTAAAAATAAATAAATAAATAAATAACTCCAAGCTCCACCCTATATACCTTGAACTCAGGCAGCATTACATAACCCACCACAAAGTTCTCTTGCAGCTGACTCTTGAATTCTAGATATTACACTGTAAACGAAAAATTACCATCATGGATCATGGGTATTATAAAACCTCAGTTGACTTGAATGGCTTCCATCAAAAAACCTCAACAGCCCCTATATATATTAGGCCTCTTTTGGCATTTACCCTTTAGAAAACCCTGAAGAATTGTTAAGGGTTAATATTGTTAAGAATTGTTAAGAAATGTTATGCTCTGGCATACAGTTCTTCTTTACATACATACCTATATATTGACATAAAGCTTATGTTATAGCATTATAATTTGCCTGCCCAAAATAAACATTCATGCAGTGCATGTTTTGAAACTTCAAGTTCACAAGCTTATACTAAAAACTTAACATTAAGGTCAGTTTACAAGGCAAGCTCTGCTCCTCAATAAAAAGAGTTAATATGCTTCATATGATTCTATTCTTCTTTGATGAATCTGTCACCTTTAGATCCTTCAGCATATTTCTTGTTTTAGTTCCTCTGAACTACAACTCCCAGAAACCTCCATGTCTGAAAACCATCAACCAATCAATGAGCTATGATCTACTACTGATGTTTAGGGCCATGACATTGAAAATTAATGATAATATTGTGAAAATAAAGTCAGAATTAGGAGAATAATGTCGGTATAATTCTGAGACTAAAGACTAAACATTGAACTATTGTTTAATGAGTTGCAACAAATTAAAGGCTTGTAGAGACTTAAAATGAGGCTGAATGACAATCATCAGCTGTTCTTTTACAAGCAATGTCGAACTGGATATTGATGTTTTGTTTGTGAAAGAAATCGAGGGTATATGAGCTTGTAAGCTTGTATGATCTAGATGAATATCTCCACACCAATGCTAAAAGACTTTTGACAAAACTGTTTAAACCGTGGCTGAAATACACCTTAGCCAGAGAGTTAAAGTTGAGCAGAATCTCATCCATACCATCTCTGGAAAAAATACAAGCTGATGCTGAAACGATTATGTGCGATTTGCGAGGTGAAACTAACATCAAGAAATCTCTGAAAGAGATCAAAGACAAAATAGTGACAGTTTACAGTGAACAAATGAACAAAGATATTGTTGACTATTGGAATTTTCATTGCTCTCTGGAACCGATCGAAACATCATACATATGGGTAACTTCGGATCCACCATCACTAATCTTTCCAAGAAATGTCTGAAAGTACAGGTTACAATTCTGGTCTGCAAAGTAATTTAAATGAGACTTAATGATGAATCCTGTTTTTCAAGTAAAATACCAATAGACCTATGCAACGTTTCAAAACTAGAAAAGAAAATGGATCTTGTACAATATTCAACTTTGAATTGGAACAATCTACTCTCTGTTGCGGTAAAAAAAACAACTTGGCAAACAACTACTATGCGGGCATCACATAGACGTCAGGAAAAAGACATCTAAAATACCTCCAAATTCAACCATATTTCGACCGTCAGCTGACATCAGGGAAAGACATTGTCTCAACACCTTTTCAGCTGACCTGTGCCCACTGGGTAGAGTGTGTTGTGAAAGTACCAGTCATGACATGACAGCAGACACTGACTGTGATGCATACGGATTTAGTTTATTGTAAGAGTCCATAAGCAATAACACGATGTCATGGGCATGTTGGAGTTTTACTCCTTCTGGATCCTTCATTTTCATGATAATTGTAATTGTATCCTGTTAAACTACATGCCCTTTTCTGAATAAATGTGTTCTTGCACAACTGATTCAGCATTCAAATGCTAATAACAATCTGGTGCAGCTACACTGGCATGCACTGCATACCCTACAATATTTTAGTGTTACTGCAATTACACTGCAAATGGTAATATTCTGACTTTATTCTCAGAATTACTCTGATTTTCATGATAAAATTATTCTGACTTTATTCTCAGAATATATATATATATATATATATATATATATATATATATATATATATATATATATATATTTTTTTTTTTTTTACTTTTTTCCATGTCATGGCCTTAAAATTTTGTTGTAGTCTTGGCTAATCAGAATCCATATAAAACCAGTGCTCTTTAGGCTGCACCCATAATCTCCAAATTACCTCAAGTAAACAAAAGAACCAATAGTGCACAATCTGACATTAAACAAATGAGATAAAAATAAACTCATAATATGAGTCATAATGATATTCTGATTTATCTCTAACATTGTTTACATTATATAAAAGTTACTGTTTAAAAAATGACTAAATGTAGACTGTTTTGTTTCTTCTGAATATTTGAAACTGTTACATTCATACTAAAATAAAATGTTTACATTTATTAATTTTTTTACAGTAGTATGTTAATGAAATTAACAAAATATTTTTCATCATTTTGTCATATCACCAAGAATATTATCACCAAATATACATTGAAATACTGTGATATTAATTTAGGGCCATATTACCCTCCCCTACTGTGTACATGTGGACAGTGCTATAATCACACACTTGAATTTCCTTCTCAGCTTAACAAACAAGCTGTGGATATTAGAAATAGGCCCTCAGTTTGGATCATAAATGTTGAAATTAAATTTGATTTTGCTGTCACCTCCTAATTATGTGTTTTACCTACTGTTTAAGGCCTTTTTTCTGAGGTCCTTACCAGTGGAGAGTGGTATTTACTGAGAAATCTTTTTAGAGACAGAAACATGAGGCACCTTTTGTTAAAAAATGTAGACAGGTCCAACGGCCAGACCCCTTTTAGATAGAATGCCCCACCCCTTTGCCTATCATAAACCTCTGAACCTCACTTCAAGATCCTCCTATTACCATGGAAACCTTCAAGGGATATTTCTTCGCACATGGTTGTTCTCCACACCATGAGGAATTTTAATGGTATGTATTTTGTGTGCATGTCTATGTTATACAATTGCAAGCGTTTTGCACCATCTATTGATTGCAAATAGATTGCAAATCAATTTTCTATTTCAGCTCTTATTTTTTTCCAAACAAATCTTAGTATAGTACATGTATAGCTAATAAAGGGCATGATGTATCTATTATTTATCAGAGATTTAAAATTACAGACAGATTTTTTGCAGTTCTAAGAAATCATTTGAGTTTCCCTGAAAGCTTCCACTGCCTGGAAAAGCCTGACCAATTGCCCTACCGTACACTAAAACAATTCCTGGGAAATGTCTGAAAGTG
Organism: Hoplias malabaricus; assembly: GCF_029633855.1. Taxonomy (NCBI): domain Eukaryota; kingdom Metazoa; phylum Chordata; class Actinopteri; order Characiformes; family Erythrinidae; genus Hoplias; species Hoplias malabaricus. Next base: position 38,947,865 of record NC_089819.1, on the reverse strand, counting down.
AAAAGGAAAGCAAGTCCTTATTGAAAATCCATACACCCATGGGGGAGACATTTAAGATGCACTCATTCAGATAATTAGACAGCACTGTATTTGCTAATACCCTGCTTTGAGAGCACCCTGCAGAAATACTCATGTCCTTGGACACCTGGGATTATCCAGATGGCTTATGGTCAATGTTGATAGAAAAATTATGTCCTGCATTTAAAGGCAGCAAAGTTGGCCTGGTGTCTGTCTTGACAACTTTTTAGAAGTTGAATGTTTTTTTCTAAGAATGTGTTATAATTACTACAGGTAGTGTTGCAGTCACACAGCTCCAGGGGCCTGGAGGTTGTGGGTTCGATTCCCGCTCCAGGTGACTGTCTGTGAGGAGTTGATGTGTTCTCCCCGTGTCCGCGTGGGTTTCCTCCGGGTGCTCCGGTTTCCTCCCACAGTCCAAAAACACACCACCTACCAACAAATGTTGGTGGATTGGCGACTCAAAATTGTCTGTGTGTGTGAGTGAATGTTTGTGTGTGTCTGTGTTGCCCTGTGAAGGACTGGCGCCCCCTCCAGGGTGTATTCCTGCCTTGCGCCCAATAATTTCAGGTAGGCTCTGGACCCACCGCGACCCTGAACTGGATAAGCGGTTACAGATAATGAATGAATGAATATATTATACAGACCCAGAAATATCAAGGGGGGGGGGGGTGTCCACCTCCATCATATGATTTTCACTGATTGGTCCAAGAGCTGAAAATGATCTGAAATCACAAATGTTGCCATGGCAATGTAACCCAGAACTTAATCTAGTCAGGAAATCTTACTTCATAAGACTCCAGATTGTAGAGAGAAAAGTACAAAAGAAGGTCAAAATATTACAGAATTCAGAGGAGTAAGAGAGATGTACTAGAGAGAGAGAGAGAAAGAAAAAAAAGAGAGAGGGAGAGAAGAGAAAAAACGTTCTGTGCAGGAATTTCCTGAAAGTCAGTGTCCTCTCTGCCACAGTGAAACCCTGCTGTCCTTTCCAGTTTTGCCCAGGTCTCTGAACCCAAAGGCCAGCTTCAGATTGCTTCTGCACCCGTGTAATGACCAGCAGATGCTCTTTCAGCTATTTGATCAGTGTTTTTCTTCCAGCTTGGACCATGTCCCCAGGCTGGCCAGTGAAGTGGCCAGATTGGTGGGCCATATTCCAAGTCAGAAGTCGGACTCCAAAAGAACATGTCTGGAGAAAGCAGGTCTGGACCTGGTGTCATGAAGCATGTCCCTAGGGAAGTGAGAAGTTTTGATGTAGGAGTGAGAGGAGTTGAAATGGAGAGAGAGGGCACAGAAATGGCCACACCACAGAAAGAGTTTTTCAGTGCATTTTAACAAGATGTATTCACCTCATTTCCTGCAATGTGTGACAACCGATCCTTAAGAATATAATATCAAAGAATGTTGTAATGCTGGTGGAAGAAGGTAACTCAGTCCACGTTCACTTCACCAAACACAATTGGGAATCACTTGTATTGGCAGTAATGCACTGCCAGGACCTATATTATTTCCACAAGAATAAAAAACAAATATATTATAAAATGTCTAGGCCCACAAAGTCCACAGGGTCCGCCAGTACTATTATTATAATCATACACAAGTTAAGATGTAAGATGTAAAATATCCTATGCCAATCCATTAGAGCTTCACATAGGGCCCACCACACTTTCTTCCTACCTGATTATGTCTCCATGTATACTGACCCTGTGACAAACTAATCTTACAAGCTGATAGAATATGCTTCAGCATGCCAAACCCTGTACATAATCTTAGGCTCTTCACCAACCCACTGTCCAAGATTTTGCGGTGTTGGAAGGATGTCCTAAGTTAAAAACTAAAAACTACTTGCTTCCATTGCCCACAACCCTTGTCAGGAAATCTTCCGCTTCTCTAGATTCTCCCATCAAAGTCACTAACCTTGTTTTGCCTGTCACGCTGCTGTTACGTGCAGTGCATCCTCTTCCTGCTCACAAATTAAACTAGTCATCATTTGCCTTTTTTCTGGTGATGTGGCCTTATTAAAAGCTTTCCATAAATCACCTGACCCAAGGCATGATCTTCCATATTGTACCAGGCCAATCACATTCTTTAGCTCTAATGAGCTCCTGGCTACTTGCATGGCCACTTTCAGATTCCACTTTCTTCCTGTTTTTGTGACTGGTGCTGCTGCTTTTACCACTGCATCCTTTGATCCTGACAAAAACATCTCACAGCTCACCTATGCACATTTAAATTCCTCAAATAAACTTGTGAGTGGTAACTCCAATACCCCTGTTCCATAACATGACATGCTACATAAACATTGCGGCACCACTAGCCACTTCCTTACGGCCTTGTTCATAACCCTTTCTATCCCCTACTTCTGTGATTGAAACATCATAAACTGTCAATGGCCACATAATACAAGTCAGTAAGCCAAACTGCAGACACCACAATTTCCCTGGCAAACATGATCTATCAATACTATAAACAGCCTTCAACAGTTCAGATTTTGGTCCTCCAACTTGTTCATTTGGCCCTGCACTATACCATCTACTGCACACTACCATTCCTGCACACTACCTTCCCCATCTTGACTATGAACCCCCAACCCCATATCCAGTTGAAGCCGTGTTTTTCTACCAAACATCCGGTACACTGGAACTAGCGCCCCCTGCAGGGTTTGTTCCTGCCTTGCACCCAGTGATTCTGAGTAGGCTACAGACCCACCGTAACCCTGAACTGGATAATGAATGAATGACTGAGGTACATTGGAGTTTAACATGTGGTGCTATGCACACTATTATTGTAAGCATCCTGCTGTTCTAGTTCTAAGGTCCCCAACAAATTCAATAAGGTCTGGTTAAATCGCTCACACCTCCCACTACCCTGAGAGTGGTAGGGGCTTGTTCTACTTTTACTTTCTTTAAAATGATGTACATTAACATAACTAAACCAACCACAAATAAGAACACACTCACCTTATTAAATATTTACAGACCCCCATAGACCTATTCAGAATTTATAAAAGAATTTGGTGAATTAGCTGCTAATTTAGCAGTGTCCTGTGATAAAATAATAATTGTAAGAGACTTTAACATTCATTTTGAGAAAAGTGGCATTAACATCAATCATAGACATTGGATTCACCCAAAATGTATCAGGCCCTACACATTATTGTAGTCACACACTAGACTTGGCTTCAAACCTGGGCACTAACATAAAAAAACCTAAATATACTCCTTCAGTCTTCCGCAGTCTCAGACCACTACCTAATTTCATACGAACTGAATTTAGATATTGAAAAATGTACATGCCCACGTTACTGTTTAAAGGGCTTTCTACTTTTTTTTGTGGCCAAAAATTTTTAATTATCTTCTTTTAGCTGTGGATTCTGGCTCTCTCTGTATCCTATTACTATTAGATCTGAGTGCAGCTTTTGACACAATAAGCCACCCCATTCTTCTATCCAGGCTGCCGGAGCTGGGCGTAGATAGTTCTGCCCTGGATTGGTTCACATCCTATCTAACTGACAGAAAACAGTTCATTAACCTTTCTGGTCACACTTCTTACACTTCTCCTGTTACTCAAGGGGTACCTCAAGGATCAGTCCTTGGGCCCCTTCTTTTCATTGTATACATGCTTACCCTTGGACATATCTTGCACCATTTTAATCTCAACTTTCAAAGTTAAATGTTAACAAAGTTAAACTTTCACTGCTATGCGGATGACATCCAGATTTATTTTAGTAACAAGACTGAACTCTTGCTAATCGGTTCCAAATCAATTCTCAAAAAAGATGGTTCCCTGTCTCTCTCTATTGATAATTCAAGTGTATCTCATTCTTCCCCTGTTCTAGGTGTCATCCTCAACTCAGCTCTTTCACTTGGTGCCCACATCAGTTCTATAATCAAAACATCTTATTTTCATCTGCGTAATATTGCCAAAATCAGGCCATCTCTTTCTCAATCTGCTGCTGAAATCCTTATTCATGCCTTCATCTCCACCCGTTTAGGCTACTCTCTTCTCTTTAGCATCAGCTCTTCCTCTGTCCACAGACTTCAGATTGTTCAGAATTGTGCTGCCTGTCTTCTCACTCACACTCGCTCTCACTAACACATTTCACCTGTTCTCCAACATCTTCACTGGCTTCCCATAAAGTACAGTATTCAATTAAAAATACTTCTTCTCACTTACAAAGCTCTCAATAACCTTGTTATTTCATACCTCTTTGCTCTTCTCCATCCCTACAAACCCACACTCAGGTCTTCCTCAGCCGGGCTGCTCACTGTCCCTCCTTCCAGCCTTCACATCTACGGTGATCGTGCTTTCTCTAGATCTGCTCCGTGACTCTGGAACTCTCTTCCCCCTTCAGTCTAACATTCTCCAACTCTCTATATTCAAATCAAACCTCAAAAAATATCTTTTCTCCCTTGCTTATAATACACCTCAAACTTAGTCTTTTCATGCTTGTTCTGTTTGTTAATGTTTTGTATTCTGTAATTGCTCTGTTATGTATGTCTTTGAATGTGTTCTATGTATTAACTATTGTAAGCATCTTGAAGGTCCTTGAAAAGCGCTATATAAATATAATGTATTGTTATTATTATTATTATTAGTAGTAGTAGTAGTAGTAGTAGTATTTTTAACAGCCTCACTGATCGAGGCTACGTATACTTGCAGTTCTGTTCAACCTCAGTGTCACACTCACGTCCCGTTTAGTCTGTTTCCCTTGTCTCATCAGGTTTATTTTCGTTTTCTCAGCACATGGCTTTGTTTTGTTTATGTTCAAGCCCCGCCTTTGTTCCGCCTCCTCGTTCTTTTCCCTTGTTATCCGTTTCAGCTGTTTCTCGTTCGTGATTGTATTTAAGCCCTCTCGTCTCACTTCCTCTTGTCGTTCATTGTTCCTTGTTACACGCTTTGTACCTTGTTCCGCGTTCATAGTTCTCATGTTGTTCTTCGTATGGTTTGTTTGTTCTTCGTGTTCTTCTTCGTGTTGTTTGCCTCGTTTCTAGTGCTCGTTTCATGCCCGTTTCATGCCCGCTTCCTGTTCTAGTTCGTTTGTGTTTGTTTTGTAAATAAAGTCTGTGTTCTAAGCGTTTGCGTCCGCCCTCTGTCAGTCCTCACCCCGCGCCCCTAACACTCAGTGCAGCTTTTGATACAACTATCAATTGTATCAAATGATACTTTTCTGCTAGAAAGGCTAAAACACATGGTTGAAATCATAGGAACTGCCCTATCTTGGTTTAAGTCTTACCTCACAGATCACTACCAGTTTGTTAAAGTAAATAATGTTTCTTCAATTCGCACAAAAATGAGATTTGGAATTACAAAAGGCTCCATTTTAGGACCTTTATTATTCATATTATACATACTGCAACTGGGCAGAGTTATTAGCAGGCATGGGTTTACCTTCCACAGTTACGCACATGAAACACAGTTATACATATCAGCTAAACCAGACGACAAACCAACACTAAAGAAAATGGAGGACTATGTAATAGAAGTGAAGCATTGGATGTCGTGCAACTTCGTTCTACTAAACAGCAACAAAACCAAGTGTCACGCCTTCGTCCTGTCAAGTCTGTTGTCCCCGGTCATGTGCTCCTTTTAGCACATGGCTATGTTTTGTTTATGTCCTTGTCTCCGCCCTCGTCCCGCCTTTGTTCCGCCTCATCGTCTGTCTTTGTATCTTGTATCTCTTTTGTCTCTTTGTCTGTTGCTCTCTCTTTCTAGGTTTCTATGTCCAGTTCCCTTTCTCTGTCCAAGTCATTGTTTCCAAGTTTCTCAGTCTCAGTATTTCTTTGTTTATGTCTTCTCACTAGTTATCTTAGTCTGTCTTTGTTTGGTTGTCTTGTCTTGTAAATAAAAAGTTTTAGCAAGTGTGCCCGCCTCTGTCAGTCCGCCTCGTGATCCGTGACAGAATGTTCAACCAAAAGGATGCAGCTAAAACTGAAGGATTCTGTCGAAAGTTGGAAGAAGTCCAAGCGTCACCTATACAGGCACTTATCGAGTCAAGGACTTCAGAGGAATCGACTCTGAAATCAATTGAATGTTCCAACGGAGAAAATCGGAATAAAAAGAGTCGGTGAAAGCGGTGTGCTGGAGTCTCCCCCTCCCTGGAGGATTTTCCCCTCAGGTCTGGGGAAATTTTTGGGGGGGGGTTGAGGGTAGGGGCTGTTAGCCTTCACCCTCAGGACAAGGGAGGTGAGGCTAACAGGGGCACACCTCGGGGGGATCCAGGATTAAAGAAATTCCCCAAGAGGGATCCCATCAGTCCCCCTAAACCCTCTTTAGCTCCAGTAAGTGTCCCGCGAGCAGCGCTACTCCATGCCTCCTTGGACATCGTCGCAGGGCCCCCTGCCTCCGTGGACATCATCGCAGGGCCCCCTGCTTCCAAGGATGTCACTGCGGTCTCCCCGAATTCCCAGGATAAGCTTACAACCATCTATTCATATCTGGAGAACTTTTATAGACAATACCGTGCTGACACTACCATGTCTTCAGAGGAAGCTATTGCTCTGGCAGAGAAAATACTGGCCATAAGGATTGGTAATCAGCCGACCAGTGTACAATCTGTCATGGGTGTACCTGCTGAATTTGGAGGAGGTTCGAACTGTATGGGTTTTATTCTGCAGTGTAAACACTATTTTGAGTATTTGACCTGTTCTCCTCCTCCTGTCATTTTCCAGGTCTTGTTTGTCAAATCTCTCCTTAGAGGAGAGGCGTTACTGTGGGCGGAACAGTTAATTAAGGAAAAGGCCCGGGATCTTACAGTGGAGTCCTTTTTGGAACTCATTAAAGAACGATTCTCTGCTTCGGATCCAGTGTCTACAGCTCCAGTACTTGCCCTGCGAGCAGCACAAGCCCCTGCCTCCGAGGATGTCATCGCAGGAAGGCTTACCTGCCTGTCCCCGTGAAGGCAGCGAACCGAGCCTCTCATGTCTCTGTAAGCGCGGTGCCCGCCTCTCCTTTCTCCGTGGGCGCGGCGCCTCCCGCCTCTCCTGTCTCTGTAAGCGCGGTGCCCGCCTCTCCTTTCTCCGTGGGCGCGGCGCCTCCCGCCTCTCCTGTCTCCGTGGACGTCATCGCAGATTCCTCTGCCTCCGTGGACGTCGTCGCAGGTTCCCCTGCCTCCGTGGACGTCGTCCCAGGGCCTCCTGTCTTCGTAATGGCGGCTCCTTCAGCCGCGCCTGCCCCCGTGACTGTGGCCTCGGCCGTTTCTGCCCCCGTGACTGTGGCCTCGGCCGTTTCTGCCCCCGTGACTGTGGCCTCGGCCGTTTCTGCCCCCGTGACTGTGGCCTCGGCCGTTTCTGCCTCCGTGACTGTGGCTACGGCCGTTTCTGACCCCGTGACTGTGGCTACGGCCGTTTCTGACCCCGTGACTGTGGCTACGGCCGCTCCTGACCCCGTGACTGTGGCTACGGCCGCTCCTGGTCATGTCCGTGGGACGGCCCCAAGGACTTCGGGGCCGATCCCTAGAACTGTGCCCACGCTGGTTCCTCAGACTGCCCCACAAACATTTGCCAGTCCTGGGCACCCACCTGTTATTTTGGTTCCCTTGTCTGTCCCTGTTCTGGTTCCTGTCTCTGTCCTTGTCCCTGTGCCCGTGTCTGCCTTTGTCTCTGTCCCAGTCTCTGTCACTGTATTCGTGTCTGTCCCCCTGAATGTCTTGGTCCCTGTTCCCCTGCCTAGTCCATTCCAGTCACCGTTTCCGTCCAGTGTTCAATCACCTGTCTTGCCCCCAGTCCAGTCCTTGTTTCAATCCTCTGTCTCGTCTCATGTCCAGTCCCCTGTTAATCATGTCCAGTCCTCTGTCCCCAAACATGTCAAGTCACCGTATCCATCCCGCATTCAGTCACCTGTCTTGTCTCCAGTCCAGTCTCCCTTTCAAACCCCTGTCCAGTCTCAAGTCCCGTCTCTGGTCAAGTCCCCGTTTCAACCCTCTGTCTTGTCTCATGTCCAGTCCCCTGTTAGTCCTGTCCATTCCCTGTTTCAACCCTCTGTCCCGTCTCCAGTCCAGTCCCCGTTGCAGTCTAGTGTCATGTCACCTGTCCTGTCTTCTGTCCAGTCACAGACCCCTTTCCAGTCTAACGTTTCTGTCAGGTCCAGTGTCTTGTCCCCTGTCTCGTCACCAGTCTCTGCTCCCGTCCATTCCCAGCACCCAGTCCTGTCATCTGTCCAGTCTCCATATCAGTCCAATGTTCAGTCACATGTCTTGTCCCCACTCCAGTCCCATGTCCTGTCACCTGTCCATCTCCAGTCTTCTGTCCCCAAACCTGTTCAGTCCCCTGTCTTGTCACAGTTCCTGTCTAATGTGCAACCCCAGTCTCCCGTCAAGTTTCATGTGTCCACTCCCATCCTGTCCAGTCCGTTCTCGTCTCTTTATCAGTCTCTTGTTGCCCCCCTTTGTCAGTCTCCTGTCATGTCCCATCTCATTTATCTGGTCCTGTCGTGTCTCCAGTTCCTGTGTCTGTTCCTGTCTAGTCTTGAGTCTTGTTTGTCTAGTCTTGAATCTTGCTCCTTTTAGCACATCGCTATGTTTTGTTTATGTCCTTGTCTCCGCCCTCGTCCCGCCTTTGTTCCGCCTCCTCGTCTGTCATTTGTTAACCCGTCCTTGTTATCTGTCCAGGTGTGTCTCATTTGTGTCCTGTATTTAAGTTCCCTTGTGTCTCTCCTGTTTGTTGAACATTTCACCAATGTGTTGTAATCTCTAGTCTGTCTGTCTTATTATTTTCTTTTACCCTCTAAGTCAGTCATTGTATCTCTTTTGTCTCTTTGTCTGTTGCTCTCTCTTTCTAGGTTTCTATGTCCAGTTCCCTTTCTCTGTCCAAGTCATTGTTTCCAAGTTTCTCAGTCTCAGTATTTCTTTGTTTATGTCTTCTCACTAGTTATCTTAGTCTGTCTTCGTTTGGTTGTCTTGTCTTGTAAATAAAAAGTATTTGTGTTTTAGCAAGTGTGGAGCCCCTCAGCTCAGGAACTATCTTCCAGCTAGTGTTCGAGGCGTAGACACAGTCACTATGTTTAAGTCTAGGCTTAAAACACACTTGTTCAGTTTAGCTTTTGGCAACTAACCTCTAGTTTAAGGTTGTTGTTTCATGAACTCATGGACTTGGGGAATCTTGGTAAACTTGGATGATGTTCTCTGCGCTGCTGTGCTCCCAATTTCTCATTTGGAGCAGATGGATGTCTTTGTCTGAGGATCCTCCCAAGGTTTCTTCCTCCAGCCTCAAGGGAGTGTTTCCTTGCCACTGCCACTGGCTTGCTCGCATTGGGCTTTGATTTAAATGTCCTATTCTGATACTAATTATGTGAAGCTGCTTTGTGACATTGTCAGTTGTAAAAGGAGCTATATAAATAAATTTGATTTGATTTGATAGCTTTAAAGAAAAATTCATAAATGTTCACCATGTGTTTTTTCACTATATATCTGCACCTTTAAAAATAGGCTTTTGGTAAGTCCATGTATTGAGTGAATTTAAACAAAAAACATATGAATGACATGCATACTTCTCTCACATTATTGTTGCAGGGTTTGTGCGGAATATTAGCATGTTTAGCTTTTTGGGAACAAACTGGGAAAAGCCAGACATGGCTGAAAGGGCGCAGACTCCAGGAGGTTAATGTAACAAAGCACCCCATCTTTAAAAGGTAACCTATCCTACTGGTTTAGCATTTTCCATACCTGTCTCAACTGTTGATTATGCTCAGGAGCTGAGGGCCACATTTTGTACTCTAGATACCTATGAACAACTTGGAAATCTGGATCAGCCCTCTGCATGATCCACCAGTGAGTTGGATCCCATCCCCAAATTAGACCAACAGCATCTACCCAGGAGATTCAATTGTCCTCACCATGCATCCGCTGGAATCTTGAGAAAGTGCTATTGCAGCAGGGCCATCCACCTCCATTGCAGGGAACATAGACAATGGTCAGTGTTAGTATGGTTACTGCCTGGCGCCCACCTTGATTCAAGTGCCCCCAACTTAGCAGCCTTCAAATGTACCAGAGGGTTATTGTTTGTAACCACCACAATGTAGTAAATAGTCTACATTAGGACAATTTTTAAAAAATATTTGATAAATCACCTTGAATATCCCATGAGCTCCAAAAAGGATCGTACTTGCCTAAGATCTTGGGGTAGCCCATTCTTGGACCACAAAGGTCCTTGCAGGGTAAGGTGAGACACCTTTTCCACTCACACAGTGTCCCAAAATCTTAACCTCCCACTGGAAATAAATGTCACTTTTCAGGTCAAAGTTTCAAGCCATTCTGTTCCAATGACTGGAACACTGCCTTTAAGTGGACCATACGAGCTGTGAAATTCACAGAAAATATAATTTACATCACCCAAATACACAAGATTCAACCAACTGGCCCCTCTGATGTATTTTCATTAGCTTCTGAAAGGTAACAAGGGTGTTGCATAAGCCGAAAAGCTTTCTTTCCCACACATACAGACCAAAAGGTGTCGTAAATGCAGTCTTGGTTGCATTCAATCTACAATAGCCTACACAAAATCTCCAAGCCCCACATTTTTCCTGAACCAGGACCACAGGGGCAGCCCAGGGCTACAACTTTTCCTTATGATATTCCTCTCCAACATACCACAGATCTCCTTGTAAAGTGTAGGAAGCACCAGCCTATACCTTTCTTGGATAGGGGCTGCATCACTAGTGGGGATACAATGCCTCACCACATCAGTACACTCATAATCTTCATTATAGGAAGCAAACACATGTTGTCACTTACTCTTAAGCTGATTTAATTTGTGTTGTTGGCCCTCATCCAGTACATCTCCCTTTAAGCACTGTGCAGTTATTTGTTCAGGCAACTCATTGTATTAGGAGCTTAAACCTGGACCCACCTGGACAATGCCCACTTCAAATATCCCAGAGCTCCCTCTTTAGGACTACATTCTCCCGTTCTTGCACCTGCTGTGGACTTATTATGGAAACTCTGGCCAACTTTTGATGTCTATACAGAGACACAGAGAAAGGATTAAGATTTTGGGCTCTCTCCGGAATGCCGCCATGCTGGATTGTAGTCAGGATCCGTGCAACCTCCACACTCAAGCTCTCTCCACAGGGTTCGACAACAACACATTTCCATTGATACACTGTCCGTCTTGGTAATTTGGCCTACAGCAAAGCTTCACTCATGTTCTCCTGTTGTAACGAAGCTGCTTTAATTCAATGACAGTCAAAAAACTTTCTCCCTCTCCTTCCTCAAATGTCTGACCACCCCATGATCTGATACTTCTCGACCCATTACTTGAAAAGCTGATGCTATGTACCCTATGTATTAGATATCCAACCCATACTAAGGCTCTCTGCAAACATAGTAACTTGGGACCCCATATGCACTAGACCATCTAACATCCATATTATCTACTTTAATATCCACAAGAGGACATAAGAGGCTTGAGAAACAAGAATGATGTCTGTATGTGGTAGTCTGGTCACTTGACCCACAGTGGCCAGAGAAACTTAAACACCCCATGAGGGGTGGCTGGTGAAGGACCGTTTCTACTCATATGCCCCACCCCACCACATCGATTACAAATTGGCCTACATCAGGAATCTCAGTTGATCTTATCGTTGGAGTTAGCTGGGGCTCTTGGATTCCTCTACCTACCTTTGGAGTGGGTCCAGTCCAGAGGAGGGCACAGATTATCACATAGGTTTTCCAAGAAGAGTCCCTGAGAGCTCTGACATCTGTTCTTGACATCCTTAAGGAACTCATACTAAAACACAAGCTTCCAGTCATCTACTGCTCTTGGGGGATGAGACCCAACTAGCAGCCAAATATGCAGAGGGCTTCCAAAGTTCCTGACATTCCTGATCTAGGGCTAAGGCCTCTACCTTTACTGCCATAAATGTCAAGGTAGGATTCCTATGAACATGTTTCTGGAGCTCCTGATAAACAGGGCCATCATGTAACCCCATAATGAACGGATGACGTAACAGTACATCCCCCTCCTCCAGGCTGGTTTCATCTCTAGCCTTCAACAGTCCACAGAACAGTTCACAAAGATGTAGAGCAAAAGACCTGAGAGATTGTTTGTCCTCTCAGAGCCCCTATCAGTGTTTTATCCCCATACAGTGTAGTCAAAGAATAAAAAAAATTATTTGTAATGTCCCAATACTGTTCTTCTACAGCTAAAAACTCCAATCTTGCATCCCATCTAAGGACAGTTAAGTGCTGTTCACTTAACCTCTGTACACTTAAAAACCTAAGGTAGATTTTGCCAAAATGTAATTCTGGTGGAGGAAGCCAACTCCCTCCGCTTTCACATTACGAGTAATGGCAGTAATGCACTGAGCCAGGATCTATAGTTATATAAATTTATGTCCACAAGAAAACAGCTCCCACTAAAAATAAAAAAACAATATTTGGTCACTGGAACAATATTTTACAAGATAAAGGCAAGGAGGCAAATCAGTACTACATATTAGCAAGCGAGAATCTAAGTAGATCAGCCTTGTTGAAATTAAGATCTTTTATAGACTATCCCAAATAAATGCATACTGATCATTACCATAATTGCACTACAATCATACACACCACACATTGAAACTAAAATACTCAAAACCCTATTGGCACAAATCAAAGAAAAAAACATAAATATTACACTACACACAGCAAATTAAATTTACCAATGGCTAATTTTTAATGGTAGTTCCACATTAGGCAAATTTACAATGGTATTTACAAATTTGTAATGGTTGCAAATGCCTGAATAATGCCTGAATAATGGTAATTATTCAGTAAAAGTTTATTATGGGAATGTCACAGTTACAAGAGATGATGGGGCAGACGTAAATGCAAGGGAAACTTTATTTAAACAAAAATTTACTGAAACTAATGGACTATATATACACAGTACAAATGAGGAACCCCTTGATGGACAGGATCAGACACACAGATCAGGACCACAGATCAGACACAGGTGGAGACACTGACAATTGAGGCAATCCAGCACATGCAGAATGCTCCTTGAGAAATTCCAGCAGGAATCCACAAATCTTGATGCGTGTTCTGGGGATGTGTAGCTGCAGTCTCATGTTTAAAGTTGGCAGGATATAATCCAGCCAAATGACACCCTCTATCTTTCTCCAAAGGGCAGCTGTTCTGCTTGACAGAGAAACATCCATGTTTAGGTCCAATATTTGACTCCATGTGACTGAACATTATAAGAATATTTAGACAAGGGAATGTAGCTCCAAGAGGCCTAATTACAACAGCATATACAACTAGAAAGGCAGATTCCCACTGTAATTAGTCACTGTGTATGCTACAAGTCCAAAGATTTTTAGACATCCTTTACATTTGAAGACATTGTGGAAATTGTGCACAAGCTGCATAGTCTACACAGAAATACATTACATAAAATGGCATTCTGTGGATAAGAATTAGATACACATTACCCTAAGTTCATGCTCAATGCTCAAAGAGTCTGCTAGATGGACATAAATCACTACATGCATTGGGCTGTGGAGCAGTGGCACCACACTGCTTTTTGGAGAAGTTCCTTTTGTGCAAGCCTTTTTTAGGTTTAGCCAAAGAATAAAATATCCTTATATGCCACTTTTAATGACAAGCTATATATTGCCAAATTGTACATATACTGACTTGATTTATATGCTGCCAAAATTTATCTTTGAAAAATATGGAGATCAGGGCTGATTCCAGTAAAACTTACAAGACGAGCAGCCATTCTAAAGCCTGTTTTGTTCTGAACAAATCGACGTTTGTTTTGTGAACTTCAACTCATTTGACACAAAACATGGACCCAAAAAAAACACTGTGAAAAAGTCACTGAAACTTGATTTAGTGATCTGGTGTGTGTGTGTGTGTGTGTGTGTGTCCCTCTTTACTTCTACCATATGCTCCATTGGAGATTTTTCTTGGAGTTCCAAACAAAAGGAATAACTGAAGCTAACTCTTGCTTCCAAAAGGCATCACTTAATCAGGGCTGGAGTGGGATCTTACACCAGGGACTTGAGAGGGGACATCCGCAGCCAGCACTCTGTCATGTCCAGGGCCTGATCGCTGAAACAGACAAATATGGAGTGAGTGAATCCTCTAGCTTTCTCCTACCTGATGGGATTTGCAGCCACACACTCATCCTGCCAAGCTCACTGGCTGCCACTGGAGCCACTGGATCAAACCCACACTGGTGCTTGCAAACTCAAAGCTTGGCATAGCCTGGAGACTTATGCTCAAATATACCTCTAGGCAGTTGTTTATGAAGCGTGGTGGTGGCTTTTGCAGTGTTTTAGGGGCCATGCCAAAGCTTTCTGTGAGATTTTGTAGGTCTTGCTTTAGAGAGGTATTTTTGACAGTTACTGAGGTGAGTTATGAGGACAATAGAAGGCTTGTCTGAAAAATGTGCAAATGACAAAATTAAACACAAGTACAGTGGCTGCAGGAATGTAGGTCGTTCACGCTGTACAGCAAATAATATCTTCAAAAAGTTCAGGAATTATAGGGAAATATTGGTGTACAGATCAACGGGGAAAAATATAGGGCTATCTATTGCAACAAGGTTCAAGAAAACTGTGCAGTTGAAGCTTCAATAACATTTTTCAAGTTGCAAACTGCAAATAAATAAGTAAAAAAAAAAATTATAATAAATAAATACAAATATGCCTGCTCAATGGTGGTCTGGTGAAGGATATGTCAGTTTGCAAACAAGGTAAAGGAAGATAAAAAATTATGCATAACTGTAATTAAAGAACTTCATATAAAAGCATGTGGACAATGTAGAGTATGTTTAGGTATTACACGCAGGTGTAACAAACTAATAAATATGTTTATGCCACGTAGGCCGAGTTCTACTCATGAACACAAAAAAAGTAGGCTCTTCAGAACGAACTGTGCTGGCTTCCATGGGAATGTCAAGCTAAAAAAAGAGTGGATTAACCAATGGATTAACCATGACTCTTTCCGCACTCTATCCATTTATCCTGTGAAAAATCTTATTTCCTGCAACCTTCCCCAGCTGATGATGTATCTGTGGTTTCCATCAAAGCTTGAGCAAGTAATTCTTTACTTGACAAACCTCATTTTGCTATCTATGTTTTCTCATATATTTGGTGTGTAAACACATTTAAGTTGGTTTTATTTTTGTCTAATGTTAAAATATAATTCAAACATTCCCATTCTCTTGTCATTTTAAGGAAACTTTTGCATATTAAAAATAATCATCATTATATTCAACAAAGGCTAGTGAGAAGAATTTATTCTGCATTGCATTCATTATAAGTTCCTTCAAGGAAAAATCGGTGCAAATGCATGTGCATATATTTGTTGATTTAAAATGGTGATTTTGATGTTAGCAATTGTAAAGGAAATGTATTGAGGCTACTTATTTAAAAAAAAAATTGTAATTGTAATTTTTAACAGTACTTAACAGCTACCATAAAATGTGCTATAAACAATGACTTACATTTATGCATTACACAATAACACTTTAAATCCTATTTGTAGCCTTAACAGAAATATTAGGTTACATGAAATTACAAAGTGAGAGTTTTTCCACCAAGAGAACTAGAGCATTTGTTTCCAAGCCCATGTCCCATTTTAGTCATTTTCTCTGCTTTAAACACACCCAATTACGAATTGTCCAATTAAAAATATTCCAAGACCAGGGGTCATGAACCTTGGAATAGAGGACTGTAATCTGAAAAACCTGCATATGAATATTTCTTGGATTTTCAAATGCAATGTTGGCCTTGCTTTTTTGCACTCTTGTGTTTCATACATATGAATAGGCATTTTGGACTACATGACATGTATATGGTGGTGTGAAGCCATATGATGCCAGAAGACATGGTTATTTAACATTAGATAGGTTGTTAGTTAGATAGGTAGTTAATAAGATGAGGTCAAAAAGGCAAGTCTTGAGTTGATTAGCTGTGGTAAATGAGTTATGGAATGAGTTAGGTCCTCTTAAATTGATAATAGCGCCTCATATTTCACCACTGGGTTTTGTAGACTCTGAGTAATCAGAACAGGTGTTTTTTTCCTGGCATTGTTTTTGATTTGATGATAGATTAACAGAAGAAATATCTAAATCTGGATATAATTTAAGTAATTTCAGGCAAAGGACATATAAGCAATTTGATGCCATTCTGGGAGGTGCACTGACAGCTTGTGTTACATAAGAGACCATGTACAAACTAAACAGCAAACACAGCTGTATCCACTGCAGTATGGTCACGTGTAATGATGTTGGAGCCAGCAATGCAGAAGATCTCCCAAAACCTGAACTTCAAAAACCAGAAACTAGGGAAAAACTCTGATGTGTGCTTCAAAGGCAAGCAAATCCCAAAGGCTGAGGCAAGGGCTCTGGCAGCGAGTACAAGCAAAACACTCATATTGTACAGTGTAGTATCTTATGTCAGGAAATCCATAACCGTATCTACAATTGGCATTATGATAGCCTTGGGTAAGCAGGCCTAAAGGCTCTCTTTATGGGTCTAGCAGCTATGATGTGTAGAAGGAAGGCTGGTTGATTTCTGGCCAAATCAATGCACAAAATCCTCTCAAAGGACTGCAAGCAAGCAGCATGGAGCTGGCCAAGCCCCTTTTGCTCCCCTGGAGGCTGGAAATGGGAAAAATGATAAAAAGCCTGTGTGCTGATAAAGGAAACAGGTCTCAAATGTTGTTCTGCAAGAAAGTGGTGCCTGCTCTCAGATCCAGACCTTGCCTCAGTCATTTGGACTTCTTGAAGCTGTGCCTTGGCTGTAAGACCACTGGGATGGTTTAAGAAAATCTCCCCTCTAGAGGATTCAGGTATTGTGCAGACTCATGGCACAGTATTTTGTATCCTGGGTAGGCTGTTTTGTATAGCATGCACAGTCTCGGTATGACATATCTGGCAAGTGGTCAGTGTTATGTTGCAATCCCTCTGGAACAACAGCAGAGTGAAAAAGCTGTCCAATCAGAAGGGAACATGTCCTACACTAGTGGAGAATGACCAGGCACTAAATGTGCAAACAAGGGGGGGGAGGGACCTAAAGTGGCTTGAAATTGAAATACAGATTTTTTTAACATAGAGTTCTATGAATGTATATAAGAATTGTACATATTTAATGGGAGAAATTGTCACCTAAAGTTTAGAGGTAAAATTTGAAATTGACAGTAGAATTAGACTTTCTTCCAAGTTAAGTGGCATCAAATCCAAAATATCTCTACATGAAAAATGACAATACATGAGTATAAGTAAAAACATATGATGTGTCTTTCAAGCTTAAAACATAAATTCTTTACATAATTACACAATGGATGCAAAATATTTTACGAAGCAAAAAAGTAGGCTTTCATGTCATTTTTTTGATGCAAAGCACCTTATGGCAGTGCCACCGCCAGCCATAATCCTGCAAACACAATGCATATATTTGATGTGTACCATGAAACTTATTACTGACTGTGTCTACCTTTATAGAACTGACTTCACACGCTCACCCATGATCAGTATTCTGTCCCCTCTGTGTGTGCTTGCATGAATCCACAGTAAGCTAAACAGTGAGATCTGGAAGACTGATCTGTACTCCTTTGTCTCGAGCAACTAGAGATTACAGTGTTTCTCTTTTTTCTTGTGAGTCTGAAATATAACAAATATACAATGTATACTGTACTGACACATCTTGTACTAGCATATACAAAGAAATGTAATACAAAGGTTTAAGCAATACAAACTGACAATTCCCCACTGCATATATAAAGAGTGACTTGACACTGAAAGTGTAAGAAAGAATGGCTAAACAGTGAAATAAAGAAGGTTAACAGTTTAAAAGATAGTGTTTATTGAAACCACACAAAAATTGTATGAAATGAAAATTTAAGTAGACACTCGCAGTATCTCACAGTAAACATTCTTTAAAAACCAACATAAAAGGATTGAAACAGAGTGAGAGCTGCCCTGCAACATTAAATACTGTGGACTTTCTTTAAAATGGCTAAATTCAGCCATGACCTCTAATCATATGATCGGAAGGGTCCAATAGAAAAATAACAGAACAAATATATGAAATCTGCACTTAAATGTGACATGAAGGCACTAAACAGTTGTGTTAAATCATCCAAATGCTAGCATGTTTGGATCAGCTCCACAAAAGAGTTGTTGGTTTTAAGTGCTCAAAGACACGGGTGACCTTTGATGTAAACATTCATTCATTCATTCCTTGGGTCTAGAATCACACAGAATCACTGAGCATAAGGTAGAAACACATCCTAGAGAGGGCACTAGTCCTGCAAAGGGTGACACTCATGCGCATTCACAGCTATAGACGCTTTTGAGTAGCGAATCTTTTGGGACTGTGAAAGGAAACCCGAGCACCCGGAGGAAACCCAAGCAGACATGGGGAGAACACAGCAAACTCCTCACAAACAGTCATCCAGAGTGGGGCTCGAATGCACAACCCCAGGACCGTGGAGCTTTGTAAACAGTGACTGTTGCGCCACCGTGCTGCTCCTGTATGTAAACAGTCATTGAAAATTCCATGTCAAATATTACCTAATAAACATAGTTTTAACTTGTGTCTCTATCTGTTTCTACAACATCATCAACACATATTTACAATTTACTATACTTACATTAATGAATACTTTGTGTCTGAGTTTTATACTCCGTCTTTACATAAAAATAATACACTGCCACAATGAAATCACATGACGAAATGTCATCATATTCACTGAAGCTAAATTTAAATGTGTTTTTTAATGAATCCCAACACTGACTGTTGTTTTCTCTAAGACTAGGTCTGTCAAGCATAACATAACATCTAGGCTATAACACCTACATTAGCTTTTCTTGACAGATGATATAATCCTATATAAATATTTAAAGACTCATTCCAACAAACCTGTTTTGCATTAAATATTCTGCTCCATCACATTACTCTCCATTGCCGGCAGAGTATGTCAGGATTTTACTTGTCTGAGTTATCTAGGACAAAAAATATAACGGTTAAGCAACAGCAAGTATGTAATTGAAAGTGTGATTAGCCTGACGATTTGGCTCTGACCTCTCTGAAAGACTGTACTGAAAATTTATTTGGACATAGTTGTCTCTCCTTCCTATTCATTACCTCTGTGTTTTCTCTCTTTTCTCAGTCCTTAAAGGAAGTTAAGGAGTGTTGCAGTGAAAAGAGTTTGGGTCTGACATGCCTTGCTTCAAGCCAAAAAGTGCTCGTAAATCTTTTCATCCATAAATCCTCACAGATTCTAGGGCTCAGTCCAGTGCCAGACCTGGCTCTGTCCTTCCAGGAGAGAAATGATCTGGACCCTTCAATTTTTAATGGGCCACAGCTGGGGAGCAGGTAGACACACATGTCCACATGAATCCAGCATCAGCAGCAGGTTTTATTCCTGCCCTGAGGCTGCATGTTACATGCATGTAATGAAGATAACAAACACAGCAGGCATACAGTTATGTTACACATTCCTGTCTGTAATTTGGGACCCTCAATGTATGTACCATAGTGTGTCTGTACATTACTCCAGAGATGCCCTCTCAAAAGTGTATTAATATGTGCTTGTGTTGTGATCTGCCTCACAAATAAACATACACTGTCCACTTAATTAGAAACACCTGCTTTTCCTATATTTTACAATCTACTAAGAGGTCTTCAAATCCAGACTTTTGATTCCAGGCTGGAATGTAACAGTGGCTAGCCAGTATGTCATTATCCCTATGTCCAGAATGGTGCCCTATTCACTATTTCCTATATTATTCACTATAAAAACACACTATTATAATGAACTGAATTCAGAAAGATAGTGAACAATTTTGGACACTACCTCATGCAGGTTTTTACAAAATAGAGCTGTGCGCTATAGTGATCTGTTATTCACGAATTTCAACTAGTGTAAATGGGTTCTTCACTATATTTTGCAGTGCATTGTGGGATTTTTGAGTGCACTGAAATTTCTCCACTATGTTTTTGGGCACTACTACAAAATGGTGAAACCCCAAAACAATGCACTATATAGTAAATAGGGCACAGTTTCAAACAGCGTATTTCTGGCCTGTCAGGTGTATTAGCACTTGCAACTATAGTGGCATACCAGCCAGTCATTTTAAAATCCCAGCCTGGATCCATGTTGTCAAATTTTGGGCCAACTGCAGTTTCAACCAATCAATTATCTGACCCCAAACCTGTGGAGCAGATCTTATTTTGGTGGAGGACCATTCCCAGCACAGAAGTCAAAGACACCTTGTGAAACATGTTCAAATTTTAATACTTCATTGCGGCTAAATCCCCCTGCAAATAAGCATACTTTCGTCTAAATCCACCAATCCCATCATTAACTTGGCAGAAACGGGCTTCCATAGTTGGGGGAGAGCCATCAACCAGAAGGATACAGCCAAGAGTACTTCTGTGGTCAGAAACTGACCAATGATTATGGGCTTATAGAAACAGAACACAAATATACATCAACAAATGAGCTATAGTTTTTAACTGTAACCTAGCACGTTGGAGGTACACGGGAAGTGTTTTAGGGGGAAAAAAGGATTGAAATGTACTTTTTACGTTTTTGGGGGTGGATGTTTTGTCTCTAATCGTTTTGGCCAGGCCTCCTACAGTTTGTTGATGTTTCCAGGGACCTCAATAAATTATAGTACTGGGCTCAGAAAGAGTGATAAGTTTGACCTTTGGTATCTTACATCCGTAAACAGGCAGAACATAATGAGCAAACCTGCAACAAGACCACTCCTTTCTGAAATGAGAGTGGGAGACAGAAATAGGAAGAATGATGAATATGAGTATGTGGGAGATTTAATTTAGGCACTAAAATAGAAGACAGTCTGTCAAAGACAGACTCTTGAAGGTACAGGAGGTAGACGCAACATTTTAAAGAGACTGAAACTGGCTAATTTTGGTAATTTTCTTGCTTTTTGCAAGAAAATTACTTTATCTCTCTTTTTTTTCAAGAAAATTATTTGATTTCCCTTCCTTTTTGGATTTTTTGATCCAGCATTAATCATCTAAGATCTGTGTCTTGTGTAATTACTTTTAAAATATTCTTATTTGTTCGCTATCATATTTTCACAGTAAGGTTCCACAATTTTGTGCAAAGCCTTCTGAGAAGAATAGAAGCTGTCACTAAAGACAAGAAGAACAAACTCCTTATTAGTACCCTTCATTTCAGAAGGAACACTGCTTGGTTCCTTGAAATTTCACTGGATATTTAATATCAACACCCATGTTTAGTATACAAGACTATTATATATACACACTTCTTTCTCCAAAACTGAAGTTTGCTTCTAACAGGTGTTCTAAATTACCTATTGCGTAGACTTCTTCATGTTTAAGACCACTGTGGTCAGCATAAATCCAGAAAAATCCAGATTTCCCCAAAAGTCTTGGTAGGGCATTTCTCTTTTCTCCCACTTCACCACAGTCATTAAAAACCCACTTCTATACCACTGCCTCCCCACTTGTCTTCTAAGAGAACAGGATAAACTGACCAAAGGGCGAGTTAGAACCATGAATCCAAATACCTAGCCATGGTTTCAAAGTCACCCATCCATGCTCAGTAAATCACATAGTGCCATCACTGCTTAGTGAACCAATTTGCAAGAATTTGAATCTCCACAGGGCAAGTGTAATTGTCCATACAAATGTTTTGGCAAAACTACACTCTTCCACAGATTGTGGATTAGTCAGCTGTAGTACTGGCCAAATTGATTTTAGCTGCTTTTCAGAAATGTTAAATGATGTCTAAGAACAAGGCTTTGATGGTTGTCGAGTCCTGACTGTGGTGCCTGCTGTGTTTAGTCACACTTTAGTAGTTTCTAACTGTTGGCAAAAAACCAAAACAAGAAGTTCATAAGCCCTTATTACCATAAAATACAATTTCCATCTTATTTGGCGGGCCCTCAGTGGAACTAGACCTTTTTTATATTCAGAACTCCTCATGGAACTGGCTTGTAACTTACTCCCTCATTCCCTCCTACATTCACACACATTTTTCAAAAAATGCTGGATTATACCTTGCATTGTATTAACTACACTGTGTAATTAATTACATTTCTTTCTTCAATAACGCATTTTTTCTTTTCCTAGGTAGTATATGGAATATACAGTATTTGTATGATGGAACTATGTAGGATGTACAAAGCTGAAAATGAAATATATCTTTATGTAGTGTTGGGTTTAATTGGGTTTTCTTATTGTGAAATTTTTTACACTAGTTTTCCATCTGAACAAAGCTCCATTTATGCTGTACGTTTTGTTAAAAGGAACAATATATAATTTTTACCATAAAATTACAGCTTCAAAAATGTTGGGATGCCTTATTGATATGTAATAGAGAGAACTGAGTTGTTGCTACTCTGGGCTCAGCACCGCTGAAACTGCCTTATTTAAATTTTGTACAAACTGGATTCCAAAAAAATTGGGACACTAAACAAATTGTGAATAAAAACTGAATGCAATGATGCGGAGGTGCCAACATCTAATATTTTATTCAGAATAGAACTCAAATCTCTATAGGTGAAAGATCTGGACTGCAGGATAGCCATTTCAGTACCCGCATCCTTCTCCTATGTAGCTATGATGTTGTGATTGCTGCAGAATGTGGTCTGGCATTATCATGTTGAAAAATGCAGGGTCTTCCCTGAAAGAGATGACATCTAGATGGGAGCATATGTTGTTCTAGAACCTGAACATAGTTCTCTGCATTAATGGTGCCTTTCCAGACATGCAAGCTGCCCATGCCACAAGCACTCATGCAACCCCATACCATCAGTGATGCAGGCTTCTGAACGGAGCGTTGATAACAACTTGGGTTATCCTTGTCCTCTCTGGTCTGGATGACATGACGTCCCAGTGTTCCATAAAGAACTTCAAATTGTGACTCATCTGACCACAGAACAGTCTTCCATGCCACACTCGATTTTAAAAGACCCCTGGCCCAGTGCAAACATATGAGCTTGTGGAGCTTGCACTGTAGAGTTTCAGCTGGCAACAGCGGATGGCATGGTGGATTGTGTTCACTGACAATGCTTTCTGGAAGTATTCCTGAGCCCATTCTGTTATTTCCTTGACGGTGGCATTCCTGTTTGAGTTGCAGTGACGTTTAAGGGCCTGGAGATCACGAGCATCCAGTAGATTTTTACGGCCTTGACCCTTATGCACAGCGATTGTTCCAGATTCTCTGAATCTTTTGATGATGTTATGCACGGTTGATGATGATAAGTATTTTTTATGCTGGGTAACACCATTCTGGTTTTGCTGCACTATCTTTCTGCACAGCAATGGTGGAATTGGTGATCCTCTTACCATCTTGGCTTCAGAGAGACACTGACACTCTGAGAAGCTCTTTTTATACCCAATCATGTTGTCAATTTACCTAATTAGTGTAAATTGGTTTTCCAGCTGTTCGTTATATGCTCAATTTCCTTTTTCCAGCCACTTATCCCAACTTTTTGGGGATTTGTAGACACTGTGAAATTTTGAATCAACATATTTTTCCTTTAAAATGATACATTTACTCAGATTAAACTTTTGATCTGTCATCTATGTTCTATTACGAATAAAATATTGACATTTGCCCTCTCCACATCATTGCATTCAGTTTTTATTCACAATTTGTTTAGAGTTCCAACTTTTTTGGAATCCGGTTTGTAGGAAAGTTGGAAACCAGACCTTTCCTTGTCCTTCCCCTCCCCATTGTTTTCCCTACAAAGCTATAAAAATGAGTTACACTAGGGGGAGCCCCAGGTGCCATTAACCTAAGTATCACCTAGTGTTCCTTTAAGCAAGGCTGCCTTTGTGGAGAGTTGTGTTTACAAATTGGTGTTCAAATCCCTTTGCTTTCACTCTCTCTGGTCACTAGCAGTTCCAGACAGATGATTTTTAAGATTAATTTGAGATAGGTAAGGCATTTTAAGACAGAATATTTAGCAAAGAAAATTAGCCAATGTGTTCCCATCATTGTGAAGATATGAGTGTGCATTGAGGTACTTCCAATAAAACCATTATGTATAACCATGTCTCTCAATGACAGAAATTTGTAGAAATTTTACATCAGCCTCAAAACAAATGGCCTCTGAGGAACATTGGGCCAAACAAGCTAATACGTGTAGCAAGATATTTTAAATCCTGTTTACTAGGAGAAACTCATGTTCATATTTTCAACCCTTGGTTTTTGAGTGCAGTAAGCCAAATGATGCTTTGGACACCACCCAAAGTAATGAGAGAAGATTCCAAAACATGAAGGCAGTACATTAGAGTGGAGGACTAGAGGCTGAAATCCAATGCTTATTCACAATGATAAGTAGACAATTAATCATTGCTAAGAAAATATAAGTCTGTCATCTGGAAAAGTAACTATATTAAATGTTGAAAACTTCATTCCGGTGTACTTACACTAGAGAGATGATGAGTTTTGTTTCAACCAGTTATTTTTCTCTTTGAGAGATTCCCAGGAAGGTTTGCACAGCTCCAAATTGTTCCAATTTGAAGAATTGTCAGGGGCCATTTCTGAAAATTTGGAGGCAGTAAGAGCAGCAAGCACTGACTAATAAATTGTAATTGTAATATCATCTCACTACTAAAACAATGTTGATGTTTTACAAAACATTTGGAGCATCATATTTCCTTTTGTCAGATTTTACTAATTGCTGGGGATTTGAAGGCACCAAAATTGTCCAGTTAAAGATTAACTGTTTGCAGTTTTTGATTAAACAAGTCTTCATTTCGCAACTGCAATGCTCTTGATCATATTTTACTACTTAATTTTTACACACACAAGTTTCTCCCTGAATCTTTTGATGACGTCATATGTAGATAGTGAAAACCCTAAAGTCCATAATCCATAAAGTGCAACCATATTTCATTTCATTTAAACTAGGCATTTCGGGAAATCTTCTTTTATTCCCAAAAACATAATTAAATTCCCTGTGTAATACATTCTAGAAACACTTTTAATTAGTCAAATTGTTTGATGCTGCAGGCATCAGTTTCAGAAAGAAATGATCAGATATATTTGTTATTTATTTGTTTACAATTTACTCCTTTCTCTTTGTATTTTAATTTTACATTCAGGGTTTGTACTTGGAAGGCAACTGAGCACTTTTCAAAGCAAGAAGTCTCACAGATGATGACACTGTAGAGCTGCACTTTGTGGTATTAGCATATTTTCCACTACACCCCATATTTTCCATGGCGTTCAGTTTACGACATTGAAACGAGCGAACAAAATGTCACTGAGCTGAGAAAGCAATTGAGATTAATGACAAAAACGGAGCTCTGCGAAGCCAGGCGGCTGTGGCAAACACACCCTCTTCCTGGACTTACATAGCTCTTGAAAACCTCAGGCCCTTGGGTCACTCTTCACAGCAACATGATTGGTGTTGGAATGGTGTTCCTAGCTTAATAATTCGAACAGGCCAAGCCAAGCCAAGGTCACATGGATGCAAAATAATAAATGTTTATTTCCCTGACACCTAGAGAGAGACAGAAAGAAAGAGAGAGAGAGAGAGAGAGAGAGAGAGAGAGAGAGAGAGAGAGAGAGAGAGAAATGTGACTTGGGGACCCTTTTTTTAAAGTCAAACAGGACATTCTGGTGTCTAAACATGCAATTATCTAGGTTAAGGCTTCCAAAATGTTTACTTAGAGTTATATATTTATTAATTCATTCATTCATCCTCTGTATCTGCTTTATCCTGTTGTGCCAGTCATCACCACTCCATCAGAAAATATTGCACCCTCACCCAGGACCCCAAAACGCTAGAGCCATGTGGCAGCAATGCTACATGCTATTATTATTATAATCATCATAATGATAATAATAATTATTATTATTATCATTATAATACACTGAATGTTCACTCATTATCCATGTTATCAGATCCACCTACCATACAGGAGCACCACGTCAGTGTCACTGCTGTGCCAAAAATGATCCACTACACAAATCATACCTGCTTTGTGTCCTGCATTAAAAAGTAGGGTTAAATGGGGACATGAAAGCATGCAGAGAAACAGGTGGACTGCAGTCTGTAATTGTGGAACTACAAAGTACACCTGTGTGGTGAGTGGAGCTAATAAAATGGACAATGAGTGTAAATACAAGGTATTTTATCCTATTCCAGGGATTGTTCAGTATATGTGGTGTGTGCCTGTTTTGCTGAAGTAGCAGCTTCTAAGAGGAATGTTGGAACATTGCTGTAAGGAACTGATGGAAGCCACAAAGGCATTAGATCAGTTACTACTGTCCCACTGCCTCATGCTCCAATTTTTTTATTTTTTTTTTTGGTTGGTTGGGGGCAAATACACATTTGTTTCTATGCATTCTTTCACCCAGCTGCTTGTCTAACAGTGAGACAGGACCTGAGCCCCGATGAGTTGATGGGAATGGTGATGATGTAAGATGGAAGCAATTATAATCAGTTAGGAATTTAACCGCATTGTCTGGGATGGCCAGGCCAAGGCCCCGTCTCCCCGTTTTACCAGCACAGAGCACACAGAGCTCAAAATCCCTTCCCAATAATCCAAAGACCCACCACAAAAACATACAGTTGTCTGCAAAAGTACAATCCTGGTGTTGGTTTTTGAACTGAAAATTAGCTGAAGAAAAAAACATATTTTTAATGTATTCTGCTTATTTGAATTTAACACAATCTATCTATCTATCTATCTATCTATCTATCTATCTATCTCATACACTGCCTTTTTCACACTGCCACAAATGCACCTTCACTGGACAGACCAATGTGCTGGAGGAGAGCAAAGGCCGCCCAGATTCATCTTATCAGTTGACATAAACCCATGCTGGCTGGCAGCATGCCATGTGATGACAGAAATGAGGTGGCCATCCCATCCTCCCAGAGACATCAAAGCCAGTTGTGTTGTCTTGGAAATCCTGGCTGAGGTTTCACTGGAGTTTCTCTCAAACCTCTCAAACATATGATTAATTCATTGTCTGTAATCATTTATGCAGTTCAGGGTTTGCCTTAGTTCTGAGCCTACCTGGAATCACTGGGCACAAGACAGGAACAAGCCCTGGATGGGGTGCCAGTCCATCACAGGGCACCACACACTCACACATTCAAACTATGGATAATTTTGAGAAGCTAATCCACCCACCAAGGTGTGTTTTTGGACTGTGAGAGGAAACCCAACTCAAAATCAGCCTGATCATCCTGTGGTATGTATACAGATACTTTTTGGACAAGGTAATGTAGCTAGACTTTTCCTGGAATCTACTTTTGCATCTTAAACTCATGATATTTTTAGAAAGGTTTATCAGTGTGTGTAACTGCCCTGTCCTCTTTACCGTATTTACTTTAGTATTTACTGAAGTAATGATACTATGAGGTTGATATTACTTGCCTTTGTTACACTTTTTATTTACATCCAGATGAAAAGATATTAACAAATTAAAGTTTTCTTCTTTTATTTGTATTTTACCTACTGTCTCAACATTTTTTGGACCTTAGTTTGTAGAGTAAAAATGTTTTCATGCCTGGACTAGTGTTTGTGTTTATTGCAATTTTTCCTTAATTGTAATCTAGAAAGCATCCTTTAGTTTTCTAATGTGTCCTAAATGCCCTTTCCATTTCAATAAGTTCCTTAATTTCCCTGCTGAACTCAGCTTACCCTCCCTACCTGTCAGTGTCAGCCAATCACGGAAACCACAAAGTATTCAGATGCCACACTTTATTCTCATCGCAGTGAATCCAGGCAAATCAGCACACTCTAGTAGAATCGTTCTGAAGGAGGATGAACCACAGAGTAGCCACAAAAAAGAATAAGAGGAGATATTTCAACAAGGAGGAAACATGAGAGCTTGTCTTACATTCTTTGGGTAGTGGTTATATTCTGAGATGAGCTAATGGTGGTGGTGGTGACTTGGGGATGTTCTATTACATTGCTAGGGTTCTCCCCAGAAAGGCTTGGTCTACCTAGGACAGTTGCTACTCTTATATGATGACAGTCCCAATGGCAATTATATATATATGATGTAACACACTAGTGCATGAATAAAGTAGAAAATATTTAGGGATGCACTGACATTTTGGGTGGAACTCCATGATGCTTCACTGACCAGCAATAGGCAGAATTGAGCCAGAATTTCCCATTGACTTCAGTACAGTGTGGTAAAAATCTATTACACTAGGGAGCGACAACAGCAAGAAACCCACTGTTCTGTCATTTTCACTTTCAGCCTTTGTTGGTTTTATTTTCTAAAGTTAAACCAAATGTATCCTGAATTTGTTTTGTTGTTAACCACAGATTTGCATTTGTATTAAAAAGAAAATACCAAGACTAAATTAGGTGAGAGTGGTAATGCCTCTTCTGCAAATATGGACTAAATGTGCATGCACTTCAAGCGATAAAACATCACTGCCCACATATAGTGGGGGAAATAAGTATTCCATACACGCCCGATTTTGCAAGTTTTCCCACTTACAAAGAATGGAGAGGTCTGTAATTTTTACCATTGTATACTTTAACTGTGAGAGAAAGAATCTGAAAAAAAAATCCAGAAAATCACATTGTATGATTTTTAAATAATTAATTTGTATTTTATTGCAGCACTGCTTCCACAGTCTCCTGTGGTATTGCTCCATCCCGTCCACATCCGTAAGCTTTCAGAAAACATTCAGATTATGTATAAAATGAGCACAGAGTACAGAGTTCCTCCAGATCATATGAACTTTATAAAAACTGCTTCTTCTAAACTAATGGCTAGGTAAAAGGTGCAAGCTGAGAATCTTGTCTGTGTTGTGAAAACAAATGGGCTGCTGGAAGAGGCTGACAGCATGTCAGGATCGCGGGGCGGACTGACGGAGGCAGACGCACTTGCTAAAACACAGACGTTTATTTACAAGAAAAGAACAAAACAAACACAAACTGACTCGAGGGTAAACACGTCAACTGATAAATGAGAGGACTAGAAACAACAACATGAAACGAGGAAAGAAAACAAGGAACAACCGACTTGGAACTGGAACAACACAAAACAACACAACTTGGAATTGGAACATAGCAAAACAAACGACCGATGAAAGGAAGTAACACAAGGGAACTTAAATACATAAACAGATAAGACACACCTGAAACAGATAACGAGGGTTAAGGACAAGGAGGCGGAACAAAGGTGGGACAAGGGCGGAGACATGGACAATAACAGACAGGGCTATGTGCTTATAGAGCACATGGCAGGGAAAACAGGCATGACAGGAGGAGGGAGTGACACAGCAGCAAAAAAAAAAAAAAAAAAGACTTCTCTGAACTTATAAATCTAATGCTCTAGGACTTCACAACCGAGGTGTCCAAATAACACTTTATTTGGAGGGCCCAATTTTCACAGGAAATTGCCTTTGAATTTTAATTAATCTAACACAAATATACGATGATCACCATTTTCTAATGTTGTTTATTAGGTGTACAAATATTTTTAGTGATTAAGTGTTTTTGTGTAACATTTTTTGTATTAATATTTTAGTAACAATTTCACTTTGCAAAATTCTGCTTTCTGTCATTTTCAAATTTTTTGAAACTGTTTAATTTTATTTATTAGGACATATTTTGCTGAATTAACGACATTGTTATTTTTAATACTATGCAAAAATTCATTCATCCATTCATTGTCTGTAACCGCTTATCCAGTTCAGGGTCTTGGTGGGTCAGCCCTTCGCTCACACATTCACTCACACCTATGGAGTAGCCACTGCCCCTATTAACGTGGGAAGAAACCGGAGCACCCAGAGGAAACCCATGCGAACATGGGGAGAACACACCAAACACCTCAAGGACAGTCACCATAACAGTTAAGATTAAATGACAAAAGAGCATTTTTTTTTTATTACAATTATACTGAATACATCTGAACATGTCTTCTATAGCATGAAACCTCTAGCAATTGACACCACCTTTGCCCAAAACAAGGGTCTGCGTCCAAAGTGTTTACAGTGAAGTTTCAGAAGAGAAGTAAAAGCAGAAGAGAGAGCAATCCAATGCTGAAATGATTTCCCCAAGAGCAAATCTTGGCTGGCGAAAGATGTTAAGAGGAAATTAAACACCATAAGGGCATCTTAGTAAAGGGTGTCTTTTCTGCTTCAGTCAAGGGTCCGGAAAGGCTTTATGTGATGAACATATATCAAGACTGTAGCTGACAGAGATCAGAACATCTAACCATCTAAACCCAAACTGCCACAACCATCTAAAACAAATTAACCTATAAACATCAGCAGCATTGGGATGGAAACACCAGCAAGTCAAGGTAAAAAGTACTCTATATAATTCATTTTCCAGCAAAGGAAATGAACTGAATATTGGAATTGTGCTAAACCCTTAAACAGCTGGTGTGGAGTGTGGATTTATGTGTTGTTATACATAGTTTCTCACAACTGAAAAGACCAATGAAAAAAAAAAAATAAAGGTATGTACAGAAAAGTGTTGAAAAGCCATTCTTTTTTCCCCCCATAAGGAATAACTGCTTAGATTCAGAGTTTGTTAAATGGGCCAGATGCTTACTTCAGAGGTTTACTTAAGCAATACTGAAATTACAATAAAATATAACTGAGTAGGTGTGTGAAGTCAGCATAAAAAGGTAAGAAGCCCTTGCAGCTCTCAGGAAGCCTTTACTGGAAAAATAAAAATAAAAGGACATTAGCAAGCCAAACAAACAAGATTCTGGTGTTCAAAGAACAATGGCCTAGCCATCTCTAGATAACCTGCATTTACTTGGATTGTGGGAAGGAGAAACATTTTGAAAATATCAATGCAGATTTTGTCAAGAAATTTCAAAGAATTCTGGAAGTCAAAAAAGAGTGGAAGCAGTTCAGAGGCAGAGTGGTCAAAGTTAGGGTGACCCTTTTATTGGTTTTCAGAAAAAAAAAATGCTTGGGGCCTGTTGGTAACATGCAGCCAGGGAGGGGTGTGTGTATGTATGTATGTGCGTGTGTGAAAAGTTGACAAATGCCTCCATAACCATGCAATTTGTTTGTGATACATTAATACAAATACATATACTCTTTAACAAGACAACTAACAAGTGATTTTGTGTCCAGGTTATTTTTCCATTCAACATTTGGCTGTAAACAATATGTTGATCTGTTCAAGTATGTGGGACTGTCCAGTGTTTCAGTACCAGCAGATGGTAATTTGTGTCAGGTGTTCTGGAGGAAGCATGTGCTTGTCTTTACACTCTCGGGTTAATAAAAATGGGCAATGACTAATGAGAAAATTCAACAAAACTATAAATGTACTGGTATTACAGAAGCTTTAATGAAGACAAAAACAGAAGCTTTAATAAAGACAAGGACAGAAGCTTTAATAAAGACAATGGATGGACAGCAAAATTCTGCATTAATACTGAACTTAGCTGTTGAGGATTCTGTACCATTTTTCATGGCATTTTTCTTTGGTCTGACACTGACAAACGATTAATGAAATATAAATTGTATTTAATGGCCATTTTGAGTGAAAATGAGGAGTCTGTCTGTGAAGCAGGCTCCTGGTCTCATTGCATTGACTTTTCCTCCCAAACAACTGCAGCTACAGCAGCTGCCTGCAATTACCCTGCAGAATACAGTGAGAGAGGTCCTGACAGATTCCCAGAACCACATCTGATGTCCCCAAGTGGCCTTCAGTATCTGTAGAATGACTAGAAAACAAGATACTCAAAACAATGTTTTCTGCTTCTTTCATTAGTTTTTCCCCTGTCACTGTTACAAACAGATGTAAAATCTGCCTTTGTCATGACTAACTGGAATCAATGCCTCAAAGTCAAGGGCTTTATTAAGTAACAGATCAAAAAAAAAAAAAAAAAGAGTAGCCTGAAATAAATGCTGTATGTAATTTTCTGGATCATCCAGGGCTTTGTTTGGAGCCCTGTCTTAGGATATTAATAGTGAGCAGGTCTATAGTTTCCAAAAGGGGAAAATCTGAGAGTAGGGCATTGCATTATAACTAAGAAACTTTGCAAAGCTTTGGCTGGTCGAGCCTCGTATTCACACGGTAAACATGTGGTCTACAGAAGTCTTGGCAGAGCATTGGGTTATATGTGATGCAGGCTGAAGAAAAATATTTCAAACAGAAAGGGAGTGTCACACACATCAGAATCAACAAGACTTCTTTACTTCATTCAGATTACATCATATAGAGCAGTGCTCTACAAAAAGCTGGAGAGTGGTGGAATCAGGTTTTCATGAGCCAAGAACACTCAGCCAATTATAGCAAGGCATTTGCTGATGTCTGGAATCCAGTCAATAAGTAGACCCTTTGAATTTCTATTTTGTGTTTATTGCAATTCTGCTTTAGTTACAGTCATGCTGAAGTCATGTCATCAGTCACCCTCTTACCAGGACTAGGAAATCCAGGACTAAGCCACTGTTCTCTATGGGAAAAATTAATGACTTACAAATAACTATATACATTTCTGAACGTTTTACTTAAATGTCAGTGGAACCTGTGGAATGAAGGTCTGTTTGTGTATCATAATGGTTCATTTGCTAGTACATACCAGGTGGGAGGGGTTGGGACTTTTTCAGCACCTGAAAAGAGAGAGCATGAGCAGGAAGCTGGAGGGTGGGAGCAGTGCTGCAGCAGAGGGGTCAGGACGAGGGTCCGCAGCAGCATCTGAAAAAAGACTGTAAACAATTATAATTAGACTTTTGTAAAGTGAGAGAATTGTAAAATGAGAATTCGTCATTGTGATATGGCAAAAGTGAAGGGGTTGGGACAAACATCCACAAAGCACACAAGCAGTTAAGTTAGAGGCTGGGAGTGACACGGCAACAAAGGGAGTAGTTGGGCTGATGAGAGGAGGGGTGGGATGATGAAATGAGAGCGCATATACTACAAGGAAGCTTTGCAGCAAGAAGACTGCATCAATTGCCCAAAGCGCTGGGCAGGAGGCAGGCCTACAGCAGCACCTGTAGAGGGGGTGATATAGGGAGGGATCACATGAAAAAGGGAGGTGGGATGATGAGTAGATTAGATTAGATTAGATTAGATTCAACTTTATTGTCATTGTGCAGAGTACAAGTACAGGGCCAATGAAATGTAATTAGCATCTAACAAGAAGTGCAATATATAACATTATTTATATAATTTAAAAAAAGGGCAGTTGTGATTATTTACATAAAGTGCAGTTGTGATATAACATTGTGATTATGGAAGTTAAAGTAACCATATTTACATATTGAAATATAAAATATGTAAACAAAGGAACATTGTGTAGGTGATGCATTATGTAGTGAAGTATGAATGAAATACAACTTTACAGAAGGTGCAATGAAATGATTGTGCAATGTTTATTTAAAGTGCCTGAATAGTGTTCATCCGGATAACAGCCTCAGGAAAAAAAACTTTTACGAAGCCTGTTAGTGTGGGAACGGAGGCTCCTGTAATGTCTGCCAGATGGTAAAAGGCTGAAAAGTCCATGATATTGGTGGGTGACGTCCTTGACGATATTTCTTGCTCTGCCCAGGGAGCGTTTATGGTAGATATCCTAGATGGTAGGTAATTTGGTGCCTGTGATGCGCTGTGCTGTTTTTACCACCCGCTGGAGAGCTTTGAGGTCTGCAACAAAGCAACTGCCGTACCATATAGGGATGCAGTTGGTAAGCATGCTCTCGATGATACAGCGGTAAAAGTTCACCAGTATCCTGGGAGACATGTAAGCTTTATTCAGACTCCAAAGAAAATGTGCCTTTTGATGAGGATGGAGGAGTTCAAGGACCAGGAAATGTGGAGACCAAGGAACTTGAAACTGGACACCTGATCCACTGCAGTTCCGTTGATGTAAACGGGGGTG
The DNA here is from genome assembly GCF_029633855.1 of Hoplias malabaricus. Classification (NCBI taxonomy): domain Eukaryota; kingdom Metazoa; phylum Chordata; class Actinopteri; order Characiformes; family Erythrinidae; genus Hoplias; species Hoplias malabaricus. The sequence continues at coordinate 38,914,084 of NC_089819.1, read as the reverse complement.
TGAGCTTGGTTCCTAGTCCGTCTGAAGTTCATGATGGTCTCCTTTGTTTTGAGCGTGTTTAGTACCAGGTTATTGTTATGGCACCACAAAGACAGATGCTGTACTTCATCCCAGTAGGCCGTTTCATTGTTGTTTGTAATCAAGCCTATCACCATAGTGTCATCTGCAAATTTGACTATGGTGTTTGAACCATAGGCAGGTACACCATCATGGGTGAAGAGAGAGTACAGAATCGGGCTCAAAACACAGCCTTGTGGAACGCCAGTGTTCAAGGTGATGGTTATTGAATGAAGGTTGCCTAATTTAACAGATTGGGGTCTGTTAGACAGGAAGTCTAAAATCCAGTGGCAGAGTGATGTGCTGATGTCCAGATGGTTGAGTTTGGATATCAGCATAGATGGAATCACTGTGTTGAATGCAGAACTAAAATCAATGAACAGCATTCTCACATATGAGTTTTGACAGTCCAGGTGGGTTAGTGCAGTGTGTAGTGCTGTTGAGATAGAGACAGATGAAGAGAGGAGTTGTGATGATGAGTATAAACAGAAAGAGAGATGAGGAAAAAGGGACAGGAGAGGAGAGAGAGAACAAGACGAGCAGAGAGGGATGGTGGAGGTAGAGGCGGGGTTTCACACAGGTCACAGCTGGAGGAGAAGCAGGAGAAGTGTCTGTATGGGAGCAGTTGTGCTTCAAAGCTTGTAACAGTGGGGAAGCAGGCATGATAAGCAGCCAAACACGTGGCAGTCCAGTAGCAGTTTAGCCAGAGAAAGAAGGCTTGAGGCCATGCCGGCGGCAGAGGTAGAAGAAAGGGAGTTTCACTTGATGCTGCTTGTGCAGTCGGAGCAGTGGGAAAGCAGGCATGACAACGGCAGATTCATGTTCTCCAAACAAGAATTGAATCCAAACACTTAAGTGTTAAAATTAATACCTAAACAACAGTATGATGGGTCAATAACTGGCTGTTTGTTCACTTCAGGTCATTGTAACTTCACACAATATGAAGGACTAAATTTTAATTAAACAAACATAGTAAAAAACACCATAAAAACAAAGGCACAGATGTATTCATGTGAATAGGCCACCCTGTAAAAGTGTTTAGAATTAGTTACAGAAAGCCATACCATCTGTTGGCCAAGGGCAAGAGCCAGATCTCTGAGTAGTTTCCAATGACTCATCTCTGGCCCATGGCAATCACATTCCATCAGAGCTAAAGGAAAAAAAGATCTAGACTACATATTTGATCAGTTTATTACAATAACGACAGCTATGGGTGTATTGCCAATGCTGCTAAATACCTACAGGCGATTTCATTACATGCAAAAATGTTCCTCCTATTGGACAGTGCCTGGCAAAAACACACCAAAGTATAGGGTGGGTTAGTTTACCTAGCAAAGGTTTATGTTGCAGTACCAACAGAAAATTAACACTTGAATTTCTGTATGAAATTCTGTTTCTAAAATAAAATTCAATCCAGATCCAAAGTCAGGTGCAGATTTAATAACTAATATAGCAGTGTGTACATAGGCATGCTGGGTTGTGCCAGAAGATCAACATCTAGCTTTAGTGGTTTTGGGTTTGTAAGATGTCAATGATTAAAAAAATAATAAATAAATACAAAACATGATTGATTGCATCTGTCTGTGTACTTAAACATGATTAATCATATTTGTTTGATTATATTTGAAAATATAGTATGTATTTTCCTGTTTAAAATATGTGCATTGAATATTAGCCCTCCGAGCAGAATGGATTTATTACTCTCAGTGATTCAGGAGTGCAGCTCTGAGCCAGTAATATTAGCACACATTAGTTTACAGAAAAGTTCCTTACATTCATTCATTCATTGTCTGTTACCGCTTATCTAGTTCAGGGTTGCGGTGGCTCCGGACCCAACCCAGAATCACTGGGCTCAAGGCAGGTAAACACCATGGAGGGGGCGCCAGTCCTTCACTGGGCGACACACACTCACACATCCACTCACACCTATGGACACTTTAGAGTCGTCAATCCACCGTGGGTGGAAACCAGAAACCCACGCGGACACGAGGAGAACACAAGTTCTTTACACATAATTATTATTAATTTCTGCCATTATTCATTCATTCACTGTCTGAAACTGCTTATTCAGTTTATGGTTGTGGGGGGTCCGGAGCCTACCTGGAAACACATCCTGGAGGGGGAGCCATTCCTTCGCAGAGCAACATACACTCACACACTCACACCCATTATACCACAATAAAATACTGTTGGAAACAAGATACAGCTATTTACTTCTATATACCGTTACACTACAAAGGCATTTTAGAGATATTCTTAGGTAATGCCTTTGTTGCTTTCTGCAGTGTGATTCATGTATCATGAACATACCTTTTATTATCCAAAAACAATAAGAGAAATAAAACAAAAAGTGCAGAAAGCTTTAACTTCAGCTAACGGCAGCTAAACAGTCTACTGTGAAGGGCTAGTATTGAGGAAAAGACAACAAATCAATTTAAATTATCTTACTTCTTGCTGTGTTTATTCTGATCTGATAGTAATAAATACAGATGTATATTGTTTACTATGAGAAACAAAAATATGTTAAGGCAATTGCTCTCTGCATTATGGTTAGAAGCTATACTGGAGTTGGAGATAAAGCTGGAGGCAAAGGTTAAAGGTCATGCAAATCTTAAGGCTTTGTCCAAAATCAGCCATTTCTCAGTTGATGTTTCTTGTTTGTTTTGTCTTTGGTGCTCTTCCCTTTGGCTTTAAACATTTCATGATCCAGGCCATTCCTAAATTTAGAGCAGTAGTCCTGGGGAACGGTGCCAAACTCACAATACAAGATCCACCTGTGCCTTTTCCCAGACGAACACCATGAGCACTGGTCACCCAGTCAGACTCCAAAGTCCAAACTTATATCCACTCTTTGAACTCTCCAAGGCCATGCACATGTCTCACATATGTCTGCAACATAGCGACTCTTTAGGAATGCTGTGTCCATAATTGATATCTTACTCTGTCAACAAACAAAATGTTCAGTTTAGTGAAAATTGTCACGCCAACAGAGGTGCAGCCAAACCTGCATCATGCTTGAAACTAGTACAAGAAAATGCCTACATAGGTGCCATTTGGCAGCAGGAAATCCTATTTTATTTATGTAAGTCGTGTTTTTGGTTTTATACTTTTTGGTAAATGAAGGGTATTCATAGATAAGTATTGTAACTTGTTCTGCAGTCTCAAGCTGTTTTTCAAAGAGCCAGAATGTTATCTTTTTATCATGTGCCTAGTTGTAACAGTACTACAGGTGAACATTATGTAAATCTGAACAGTAATTCTAGCAGAGGTTGGGAATGAACACTGATTTAATACCTGTATAAGAAGAGTGACTACATAAGGTTTTGGTTTGGTTAAAATATTGCTTATGTATTGAGAAGGAGGCGAGACAAAACTCAGAGGACTAAGACTCATTGTTTGTTTGAGTTCTGAATGGATTGTCTACAGTTCAATGTGACACTGTATGATCTATTGCCTTAAAAATAAGTCATAATAACAGATAATGATAATCAGGCTGATTCTGTCCCTGGGTCATTTGAAAAACATGGGCAGGACAGGCTTAAGGAGCTGGCAGGAAAAGTCAATGGCTGGTGACTTCAGAGCCAGCTGGAGGTTAAAACCAATGCTGGACCAAAAATTACCCCATGGACCCCACAAAACAATATGGTAATTGTATGACAAATTCCTTCTACACATTTCATTAGCTCACTTTGACACTTGTGCTTTTAATTGTAGATAGGAGATAACTCAAAACACAGATGTATTATTAGTTAGACAGTTATGAATCCGCTCTGGAAAATCCCATCAGTAAAGTATAGGCCATCTGATACAACTTAAAAATAATTTGAAAGTCTTTGTAATCTGTAAATAATCTCATTTAAGCTTATTTCATGGTTGATTATCCAAATAATAAATGGTCTTGTGATCAAAAATTATAAAATGATAACTTTGGTAACAAGTTCTATTAATGCCACATGTATAATGCTTTAAGGTTGCATTTTAAGGTTTTGCATGGCATGTATAATACCTGGTTGTAAACACCTTGACCATTCATTATCCACTCTATTAGGTATGCCTCCTTTCAGAGGTGGAATGTAATGAATTAAATTTACTCATGTTGCTATAATTGGGTAGTATTTTTGGGTATTTGTCCTTTAAGTATTCTTTAAAATTTGCAACTTTACTTTTAAGTACATTTTGCTTAAAGTATTGTACTTCACTACATTTTAAATCACATCCGTTGCTGAGTAAAAAATGTAATAAAAATGCAAGAAAACAAAAAATTATGCACTGGAAACTACCGGATTGAATGATGGGCTGGAGAGCAATCTACTGCTAAAATCACAAGAAATATGGAGACGGACAAATCCATTACCAGTGACATAACCCCTGGCCATGTTTAAGGTACCCCTTTGGCTTCAAGTGCAAGAAAGGCGACATCTTTATAATGCAGTGTAATTAGCAGTTTATATTAGCAGTTTATAAAATCCCAACCTCAAGCCTGCATATGTAGGGCATGTACATATATGTTAAATAACAGTTGTATTATTGTGTTGGTTGGTATTACTGAAACTATATTACTTATATTGGCCTTTGTATTACGACTCAATCTGCACCAATTAATTTTATTTATCTCCCATACTTACATATTTTATGTGTGTATTAACATACTTCACTGAACTTTTCTGCACAATTCTCTATTTGATTTTAGCTATTAGCTAATTTGCTATTATAGCTCTGTATTCAAAAGCACCTGGCAGCTATGACAAATTTCCCTCAAGGGATTCATAAAAGTAATAAAATTTAGCAACCTGCTGGTAATATTTTCTATTACAATAAAAACTATATTTCTGTTGTTTTTATGTGGGTAGGTATGCAGGTATGAAGTACATGACTACATTTTATGATAAGTAGATGAGGTACTTATGCCTAGTCAGTGTATTACCCATAGTTGACAGAGATCAACAGTCTTCCAGTTCACAGGAGCACACTGGAAGAAGACAATGTGTGAAATGGAAGAAAGCTGAACGCCGTCTACTATGGGTAATACACTGACTAGGCATAAGTACCTCATACTTCAAAAAAACTAAATATCCCTTTAATAGGATTATGAGGTTCAATACATATAACTATTTTAATAATCATGTTCATGTATTCAGGCATCTCCATGAGCAATTTATTTCATTTTAAAATTATCCCATTAATTAAAACTAACTTGTTTGACATATATATCCCCTTGTCCTTTTTGCACTACCAGTATTGAAATTACCAGTAATTTGTTATGTACTTGAGAAAAGTTTCATCAAAGTAACAGTACATTTATTTGACTAGAATATTTCTGTACCCTTTCCACCTCTGCCTGCTTTGCACATCTGTTGCTGCACAGTTTGTGTTAGTCATCCTAGAATCTTTCATCAGTGGTCAGAGGATGCTGCACACAGGACAATGCTGGATGTGTAGTTTTGACTGGTGGGGTATTCTTAATCAAGCAGTGACACTGAGGTGTTTGTGTGTCTAATCCACACAAAGTGGTCTAACACACTAAAACCATGTTTATTTACTGAAGTACAAATCTACAACCCATATAATATCTGCTCAGCAGGGGGTCAGAGCAATTAACTGACTCCATTCTGTTAATGTAGAACCTTAAAGTAGTTTCAAGTCAGGTTTCACATTGCATTAGAGTACACTATTATGGACAAAAGTATGTGGAAAAATGGAAGTGTTTAGGGACCACAGCAACTCTGCCATGGACTGTTTTTCAAGGTTTGGCCTAGGCTGCTAATTTCCAATGAAGAAAATTATAATGCTTCTTTATACCAAGACATTTTGGACAACTCAATGCTTCCAACATTGGGGACACACTTTGAGGAAGACCCTATTCTGTTCCAGGATGACAGTGCCCCAATGAACACAGCAAGCTTCATAAAAGCATGTAAGCATGTTTTGTTTTTTTAGTTTGGTGTAGAAGAATTTGACTAGCTTGAACAGAGCCCTGACATCAAACCCATCAAACAACTTTAGGATGAATTAGAACTGGGATGCATTAAGCCAGGCCCACTACCCCAACATCAGTGTCTGACTTCATATGTGTTCTTCTGGATAAATGGGGAAGAATCTCACAGATAAACTCTAAAATCTTGCACAAAGCCTTCCCAGAAAAGAGGAAATTTTGAAAAGACACATGAGAGAATTTTTCTTTTCTGACACAGCCAAGAAACTCAAAGCCAGCCGGGTTGCATCAGATCTGACAAGCCACAGGCTGATAAGCAAACACTCCCTTTTAATGTTTTATACTTACATGTTGGAGTCCAACACATCAGCCAAGGACCACTGAAATTAATGGGTTTCCATCTGACAGTTTTCCAACAAAAACCTTTGTAAACACTGGCGATAACACTTAAGCAATTTGCAAAGGCTTACATTTATGAGACATCAATTATATGGTTTTCTCCTGCTCTTAAAGGAACACTGTAAAATATTTACCTTAAAATTACAGTTTCAAATTCATACTTCACTGAATTGTAATAAGAAGAACTGAGCCTCTATCATTGCAACTCAGGGCTGTCATACCTATCGAGTCTCCCCACCCCTCTATGAACCCTCAGGACAGGATGGACTTCAATTTCCAGGATGCCACTCTGTCCCAAGTTCCTGTCACATGCCAACGGTCAGCCAGTCAGAGAGGGCTTCCTTGTTCATCATCCCCTTAAGGTGGCTCCGCTACACCGTCTGTTGTTCAGCCATGTTTCACATTCCAGTTTGTGAACTAAATTTGGAACCATTCTGTGGTAATCAAACGTCCTCTTTTCCCCAGACAAGTACTCTTTTTTTGGGACCAAAAATTATTCCTAATTAAAATTTCTAAATCACCAAATATTTTGCTGTCTGCAGGCTTTCACCCATCCCATTTCTTGCCATAAGCTCTAAATCCTTCATTAAAATGCTCACTTTGATGATGTAGTTGAAAGGTGAGCAGAAGGCGCGAGGGTTGAAGTAGAGCCTCAAACAATTTGTTAAACATTGTTGAGGTAATATTTATCATAGTCCCTTCTTTATGTTTGGAGAATGTTTGTGACAGCCTTTTGTTTCCTACTATATATTTAACAAACAAAGTCATCTTGTCTGCCCTATAACGGCACGAATACACGGACACACATCACCATTTTATCAGTTAGACTCTTATAGAAATGTAGCTAAGTCAGTATATAAATATCAAGTTCCCAGAAATGCACTGTTCCTTTATATATAAATTGTTATTATAAAATGTTAAGGTGCTTGGGTTTAGAAATGTTCAAAAACTTCAATGTTTAAATGTTATCTTGTTTTTTTTTTTTTTTGTGGTAAACAAGTTTCTTTAATGTCCTCTCAACATGGTGCTTCAGTTTTGTAGCTTTGTATGAACAGAAAATAATAGGCTTTCCATGATCACACACACTGCCAGCAAACTGACAAGATTTTTAAAGTTTGTTATTATTTGTTACTATTGTAAACAAAGACATTGATATAAAGCACCAAGGCTTCTGCAAACCTTCCAATGACAAGGCTATGTATTTTGAGCTTTCCTGCTTTTGAAATATCAGAATCACCTCTGTGACAATGGCTAAATGGCTAATGGTGGTCCTGCAAAACTAGGGTTGCCTAGTTTCTCTTTGCTCTTGTTGTGTTGCACTGGAGTTTATAGAACAATTAAATCTAGCTAATCATGACAAACATGTTTCAAACTTTATGTAGTATTCAGTAATCTCAAACTACATACATGGTTAATTATATTATGTCTGTTATAACCTGAAAACAAAATCAGAGTATGCCTTATGTGAATGTTTACAGTCTAGAGTCTAGTAACACACATTGATGCCACACTTGTCACACCAGGTAGATTTGTAAAGGCAGTGTAATATATATATATATATATATATATATATATATTGTCAGTAATTCTTGCATAGAAGAAACACCTGTAAATCCATGAAGAAAAGGGAGTAAGGTTTCAGGGTGGGCCATACCAAAACAATAAAACAAAACATTCCCTTGTCAGTCCTGTCTGCTAACCTAACCAAAAGTAATACCAGAAATAAAAGTAACAATAATTTCTTCCCTGGCACACTCTCTGTCACTCTCTGTCAAAATGAGGAATAAATGCAATTTTAAAATAATGAACCGAAAAAGGACTACATAAAATGACAAAAAATATATAAATGCACAATTATATAATATAATAAATACATTCATTTGTGTCATGAAAAAGGACATAATTAATTAAATGTCTTGAACTGATTTCTGCATAGCCGCTTATCAGTTCAGGGTCGTGGTGGGTCTGGAGCCTGTCTGGAGTCACTGGGTGCTAGGGCTATGCCATATCATATCATGTGCAATAATGTCACAAAAAATTTTAAATGATAAAAAAAATCAATATTGTGATTATTGTAATATTCTGACTTGTTTACGTAATGCATCATTGCAGTTACATGTAACATTGCGTACATTCATTACGTGAGTCATTTAGGCACAGCGACAGGTACATTGTAAATTTGCTCTGCTTTCAAAAATGTACTCCAAAAGAGGAGTGACTTCAGTCATGTGGAGGTGGTTTGGAAGTAAAATATCAATATTCAAATTTTTTTATACAAAGTCAGAATCTTGGAAGGTTACGATTGTTTGCAAAATAAGGAAATGTTTACACATTTATTTGTTGTTTCTTCTGAATGTTTGAAATTGTTAGATTTGTATGAAAATAAAATGTAATTAAATATAATTTAAATAAAAAATATTTATATTATTAAATTAATATAATTTAACGGTGGCGCAGCAGGTAGTGTTGCAGTCACACAGCTCCAGGGACCTGGAGGTTGTGGGCTCGATTCCCGCTCCGGGTGACTGTCTGTGAGGAGTTGGTGTCTTGTCCGCGTGGGTTTCCTCCGGGTGCTCCGGTTTCCTCCCACAGTCCAAAAACACACGTTGGTAGGTGGATTGGTGACTCCAAAGTGTGTGTGTGTGTGTGTGTTTGTCTGTGTTGCCCTGTGAAGGACTGGCGCCCCCTCCAGTGTGTATTTCTGCCTTGCGCCCAATGATTCCAGGTAGGCTCTGGACCCCCGTGACCCTGAATTGGATAAGCGGTTACAGATAATGAATGAATGAATGAATGAATGATTTTGAAACAAAAAAATAACATCCACATATTATTGACCAATTCCTCAACATTTAGAAAAAAGCCTTCTCAGAAGAGCTGAGGCTATTACTGGAGTAAAAGCAACAAACTATGTATTAATACCCTTGATTACAGAAGAAAAGTGGCAGAAGCAAAAAATTTGGCCCCCAATTATTTCCTAGGGCGGCACAGTGGCGCAGCAGGTTAGTGTCGCAGTCACACAGCTCCAGGGAGCTCCTGGAGGTTGTGGGTTTGATTCCCGCTCCGGGTGACTGTCTGTGAGGAGTTGGGGTTTCCTCTGGGTGCTCCGGTTTCCTCCCACAGTCCAAAAACACAAGTTGGTAGGTGGATTGGTGACTTAAAAGTGTCCATAGGTGTGAATGTGTGTGCATGGCCCTGTGAAGGACTGGCGCCCCCTCCAGGGTGTATTCCTGCCTTGCGCCCAATGATTCCAGGAAGGCTCTGGACCCACAGCGACCCTGAACTGGATAAGCAGTTACAGATAATGAATGAATGAATGAATTATTTCCTAGTTGCTTATTTATATCAAGGATTTTTTGGAGCAGGGTCAAAGTGGTTGCTCATATCTGAGAGAACTTAAGACTTGTTTATTCTGAGTGTTGGTCTCTAGAGATGAGGGACATTGTAAATTCACAAGGCTTAAATCTGACATTTGCTGATCTATTATCTACACACACATACATACATACATACATACACTGGCCAGAAAAAGTAAGACAAGGTGAGAAGGAGGCAGCCAGATACTTCATCTGTCCTGAAGATTTAAAGCAATTGCTTTCTTCTGCCAAAAGATTGAGAATTTACAGTTTTATAACAAAGTAGGCAGGGTGAGATAGAGATGGGCTGCATTCCAAATATCATCCTACTCTCTTTGTAGTGCTCCATGTGGTATGATTGGACAGTTTGCAGACAATAGCCCCTTTGACCGATAGTTGAAGGACAAGTTTTGAATTGTTTTTGAAAAACTGTCTGTATATAATTTACACGAAGCATACTCTAATTCATGCTATCATGTTTTCTTAGTGAGCCATTAAGAACAGCAGCTCATGATCAAATTGTTGTCCTCCTCCATGAATGCTACAGAGGTTAAATTATAGCTTGTTATATCTGCTCTTGAACCTCTACATGAAATGGATTTATAAATCACTTCTCTTAGCAATAAAGTAGTTCCATATGGCTGAGATAATTCTACTACTGCTCAAAGTGATTGGAGTGATTAGCAAATATGAAAATATGAAAGCAAATGCAAATCAGCATTTTTAACCCCTATGTACACCTGTTTATTCATTCTTTTGTTGTTGTTGTTGTTGTTGTTGTTTTTCTATCTCTGCCTAAAGCTGAAGAAATGAATTGGACTGACATTTTGGTAATTTGTCCAAAAGGAAAAACTTTAAGACATAAGTAGTGCACTACAAAGGGTACACAGAGCAATCTGAGACTCAGCCAGAATGCTTTGTTGGCCAAGACTACTTTAACACTGAGGAATCTGATTCCCTTTCACCATGGATGAGTAGGCCTAAATAGATTCATGGTCGTAATATATGACCCCAAATTACCATGTGTTCAACCTTCTCTCTGCCAGGAACTGCTGATTTATATTATCCTACTTCAGCAACCTTTATTCTGGGCTTAAAAATTCATTTTCTCCCAAGCAGCTCTCCACGTTCCACACCTGGACCCAAGCAGAGCTCTGTCCTATTTCTTCCCCCTTGCAGAAGGTTCGGTGACCTACCTGATAAAACCAGGAGAGGTCATTCAGTCATCCTTGTCCCACTACAGCTCAGTTAGCAGGTTTTTTGCAGTTTTGTCAGATTCTCAGATGTCAGTTTTGCGCAGAAATGATCCTAGGTTTTCCATCCATCCATCCATCCATTATCTGTAACCGCTTATCCAATTTAGGGTCGCGGGGGGTCCAGAGCCTACCTGGAATCATCGGGTCCTAGGTTTTCCTATGGATTTTAAAGGTTGTAAGTAAAGAAAACAAATTAAATAAACTGGGAAAAAGAAAAAACTAAAAGAAGAATATTTCCCTTATTTTGGTCTTTTTTCCCCTTAGTTCTCTGCCTAAGCAAGGCTAGCACTAGCTTCCTGATAGACATGTAGTACCACATACTTCCAAACTAACAACACTGGACAGTCAAACATGCTTGAAAGACATCACTAACTGCCAATTTTGTTACATCAGCTGACAGATTGTTATTATTCATTCATTTGTTCATGTAATCTTCCCCACTGCTAAGATGACACCACTCAGATGTGCCTATCCTAACATGCAGTGCACACCCTCTCAAATGGCTACCTTCAGGGAAAGTTTTACGGGTGAGATGAAAGCAAGAGTTATGGGAGGTTTCTTTCCTGTGAGGCCCAGGGAGAAAGGGAACCCCCTTTAAATAACCCACCAGGGAGGAAGCACTCAATCATCCTTTATTTTAGGGTGTGTTTACTCAGTACTGCTGGGAGGGATCTAATGTGTTGCTAAGAAAATACTAAACCTACCAAAGGGCAGTCTAATTGTATAAAATCAAACTGATTCTGTTTTCTTACTTAAGCCAGATTTATGTACAGGGTGGGCCATTTATATGGATACACTTTAATAAAATGGGAATTGTTGGTGATACTGCCTTGCGCCCAATGATTCCAGGTGGGCTCTGGACCCACCACAACCCTGAATTGGATAAGCGGTTACAGATAATGAATGAATGAATGAATGGTTGGTGATATTAACTTCCTGTTTGTGGCACATTAGTATATGGGAGGGGGGAAACTTTTCAAGATGGGTGGTGACCATGGTGGACATTTTGAAGTAGGCCATTTTGGATCCAACTTTTGTTTTTTCAATGGGAAGAGGGTCATATGACACATCTTGGGAATTTTACAAGAAAAACAGTGGTGTGTTTTAACCGAACTTTACTTTTTCATGAGTTATTTACAAGTTTCTGACCACTTATAAAATGTGTTCAAAGTGCTGCCCATTGTGTTGGATTGTCAAGGTAACCCTCTTCTCCCACTCTTCACACACTGATAGCAACACCACAGGATAAATGCTAGCACAGGCTTCCAGTATCCGTAGTTTCTCTTTTATGTGTGCTCCAACAAATAACCTGGGAATAAGTTGGTGTGAGACAGATAATGAGGGGGCAGAACTAATTATCCAACATCAATACCTGGCTCCATTAAGGCTCTTTTGACTGTCATCAAATCTTCACAGCAAATGTGCCATTATTTAATGTTAAACCTTCCCAGAAGTGTGGAAGCTACTATTGCTGCAGAGGTAAACACTCCTCATTAAAGCAATGCTAGATATGATTTGGTATATTGCTCCTGGACTTCCCCTACAGTTACAAAGAGTAATTCCCTTATACAACACTGTCCCAAAATCAAGGAGAAAGGGGAGGTAGGGGATGGTTTCCTACCCTCCTCCAAAAGTTTCATAATGCAGTTCCTGCAGTGCTGAAGTAGCAACAACAGAAGCTCTAGTGTCTCTGTTAAAGGTCAGTGATTTTGAAGCTGTAATTTTAAGGTAAAAGTACTACCTACTCTTCCTTTAACACCCTTAATTAGGTGAATTTTTGAACATGCGTCCAGAAATAAATTTGTGAGATCGGACTCTGATGTTGGATAAGAAGGCCTGCTATGATTCATCCCAAAGGTGTTACATCAAGTTGAGGTCAGGACTCAATGGTGCAGGCAGATAAAGTTCTTCCACACCAAACACATTCGTGAATGTCTTTATGGACCTTGCTTTGTGCACTGGTGCACAGACAGGTTTGAACAGGTAGGGGCCATCCCTAAACTGTTCCCACAAAGTTGGGAGCAGGAAACTGTCAAAAATCTGAGCTTGCCACTGCTCAGAAATCAGATCCCACAATAAAACGCTGTTTTGATTCTGCACTTGATGTTTGTCCTGATAAAAACCTTTATCAAATCAAATCAAATCAAATTTATTTATATAGCGCTTTTCACAACTGATGTTGTCACAAAGCAGCTTCACAGAATTCCAGTAAGACAAGATTTGACATGAAATGTAAAGACAAATGTAAAACCCTCAAGTGAGCAAGCCAGGGGCGACAGTGGCAAGGAAAAACTCCCCCAGCTGAGGAAGAAACCTTGGGAGGAACCAAGGCTCACAAGGGGTGACCCATCCTCCTCTGGTCAATCTACTTTAGTCCCTATTATGTTGACAATGATGTCTTAATGAAAAAATGGTCTCCCCCTTCTTCGTTGGATGGTTGTGCTGATGTGTGTCAAATTGTTGTTCCCCAGCCCTTTAGATCTCAAGTTTTGTCCCTAGCTCATGACCATCCCTGTTCTGGACATCTCAGCATTCGTAAAACGTATCAGCGTGTTCTTAGGTATTTCTTTTGGCCCACAGTAAAGTCTGATGTTACCCAGTTCTGTCGCACCTGCCATACATACAGCTCATGCGGAAACCTAACCAGATTATTCAGCCTGCCCCACTTCACCACATACAGATCTTTTTTTTAAAGCATTAAGAGCTCTTTCACTGGAACTAAGGGGCTGAGCCTAAACTCAAAAAAATCAACCCCACACCATAATCTCCCTCTACTCAATGCTCCAGAGAGTGAACTATTCTTTCACAAATGTCTGTAGAAGCAGTCTGTATGCATAAGTGCTTGGTTTCATACACCTGTGACCACAGAAGTGATTGTAACACCTGAATTCAATGACCTACTCTATGTCTATTCGTGATAAATCCAAAATTTAAATCTAACAGTCCTTTAAGAGAATCTAATCTCAGCACAATCCTTCATCACTTCTAACGTAATAGAACTCCACCTTAAATTTTTTGTACCAGCCTACCCCTGACGGCATGTCCTGGTGACCTGCCAAAGCATGAGGAAATCACATTCATATAACTACGCTTTATCCTTTTGTCCAGTTGCTTTACAAAGTATAAATAACTACACTTGAATCCCTGGCATCACGCAAACAGGTGCGCAGTATCCATGGTGACCACTTGAGCTATACTCAAGAGCTAGCCTCTCAGATGACAACACTGGGTGACGTGGTGTATTTCAAGAGCAATTTTACAGCAAAACAAAGCTCCTTTTTCCACTTTACTGACTGAGTGATGTGATGATGTATTTCACATGGACCACTTTCTGCATTAAATTAATCTGTTATCTCAGTGCTGTGAGATTGAAGGGATAAGTTGGGGATGTAGAGATTTACATTTTGATCCTAAATAATGTTGATGAAAAATGTGTTATTAGCAATTTTCATCTTCATCAAAGATGAGATATTGTATCACATTGTTGGGCAATTCAATCCCTAGTGGTGCCACAGCCAGGTGTCCAAAAGATTACAATTGACCTTGCACTATTGTGCACTAGCCGGTAGGATGTCCCATCCTCTCAATCATTGAGGAAGCATTCACCCTCCCAGTTAGCAGCTTTGTAAACTGTCAGAAAAACTGTCTCTGTGGTGGCACTCCAAGGGTACATGCTCTGTACCTTTAATTGGGGTAATTAGTTGATTTCATATGCCCCATTTAATCTCCAGGACTTATGTTCTTTTATTTTTACACAGATCTATAATGAAAAATTACAAATAATCACCTCTTCTCCTTAGAGGTGGAAAGAATACTTAAATATTCTACTCAAGTAAAAGTAATGTAACTTTAATGAAATTTTACTCAGCAAGTAAAATTACAAGGGGGGCATGGGGGTCGTTCTCTCCTGTGTAGAGCAAAAAGGATAAGGGGGCATAAAATTCAAACAGCTGGTTTTAATGAAAGCAAGTCTGACTTTGTCATCACGTCTGTCATCATGTCTGGGTAAGCGTATCGCTGGCATCCGTCTGTTTGACTGCCGCTTTTCCCTATGTCTCCGTGTTTGTGTTTCCCCGGCCATGTGTGGATACATCCTCCGTTGCTGCCCTGCTCTACTCTCTGGTCGTGTGTGGCTGTGTTCACCACTGTTGCCCTGCTCTTCTCTCTGGCTGTGTTTGGCTGCGTTCATCGTTGTTGCCCTGCTCTTCTCTCTGGCTGTGTTTGGCTGTGTTCATCATTGTTGCCCTGCTCTTTTCTCTGGCTGTGTTTGGCTGCGTTCATCGTTGTTGCCCTGCTCTTCTCTCTGGCTGTGTTTGGCTGCTTTCACCATTGTTGCCCTGCCCTTCTCTCTGGCCATGTTTGGCTTTGTTTATTGCGGTTGCCCTGCTCTTCTCTCTGGCCAGGTTTGGATGCATTCAACACAGTTGCCCTGTTCTACTCCCTAGCCATGTGTCTACTTCTATTGGTTAACCCTTTGTATGAGCCTTACCTGTATCTATAATTCTTTTTTTTAAAACAAGAAATTGCTTGTTTTAAATGAAACCTGACAACAAGCTGGTGATTTCTTAGCTTTAAACCAGGCAACTCAGACAAATTTTATTTGCATCTGTAGAACCCGACTGTCAGAGCAAGGAGGAGGTCTGGCTGTAATTTACAGGAAAGAAACAGAAAAATCAATATTAACTTGCTTTTAAACTACCTAACTCCATTGCAGTATTACTCTACCGTCCACCTAAACCTAACACTGCATTTTTTTCAGAGTTATCTGAGCTACTCACACTTACTTGTTGTCACGCTTTTGCCCCGTTTCATGGGTTCTTGCTCTGTCTGAGTTTTCTTGTTTCTTTTGTTTTGTTCCTGTCTCCACCCTAACCCCTGCCATGGTCCCTCCATGTAATCAGTGTTTCCACCTGTGCCTCTTTTGTAATCCTGCTCCCTCATTATCTGTCTCAGGTGTTCTTGTGTGTGTGTGTTTGATGTTGTGTGTAGACGTGTGTATTAGGGTTTTAATGGTTTATCTACACCAGTTCGTGTATTGTTTCAGTTTCAGTATACTCTCAATTGTGTTTCCAGTGTCCTGCTTTTGTTGTGTTGTGTTCGGTTTTGGTGTTGTTAATAAAGATTCCTTGCATGTACATCCGCCTCCTCATCCTCCCTGCAGCCATGACATTTTTCAATCTGTCCCCGCTTGTTGCTAGTTGGTGATTTCAATATTTGCATAAAATCTCAAAACTCTAATGTTGCAAATAACTTTGCCTCACTTCTCGACTATTTTCACCATACTTAGCATACACATTTTCCTACTCATGACAAAGGACATATCCTTGACCTAATTCTGCTGTACCTATTTTTACTCTTCATTCCTTACTGTTCCTGTTATCTGATCATAAGCTTATTCTTTTCTCTGCTTCCATGGCCTTGCCTAACCGTTCTTTCAAAATATCAATTTTCTTCTGCAAGATTCAGTCAGTTGACCCTCTTACTCTTAGCCAGTGCATTATTACTGTCTTCCCTATTGACTCTGCTCCCTCTTCTCCTGAGTCAATTAACCTGCTAGCCCCATGAAAAACCAAAACTGTCAGCTTCACTTCTTCCTCCCCATGGTACACCACCGAACTCTGCACAATGAAGCAAACTGGTCACCAGCTGGAAAGGCTTTTTAGAAAACCTAAGCTCTCTGTTCATGCTGAGGCTTATAAGCAATGCCGATTAGCCTATAAATAAGCCTTGCTATTTCTCTGATCTCTTCAACAGTCCCAATACAAACCCCCCGTAATCTTTTCTCAACAGTCACCAAATGATTTAAACCCCCTGAATTGTCTGGAGTTACCTCTCCTGCAATTCATTCCCACAATTTTTGAATCAGAAATAAAAAGAATGAACTCAACTCAAAATTATTTAATAAACAAAACAAATAAAGCAGTCAACAAATAAAACATTAGCAAAAGTCTCATGCTGGGTTGAAGGCCAAAGAATAAAAATGGGTTTTAAGACTAGTTTTAAAAATAGACTATGAGGAGGCCTGCCTAATATGTATTGGTAGGTTGTTCCATAATTTAGGTGCAGCAATTGAAAAGGCACTATACCCTCTGAGGTTACGGTTCGGCATTGGCACCTCCAGGAGCAACTGATCAGCTGACCTGAGGCACTGAGCAGAGACCTTTGTATTGTCTGGTTCCCGCTCTCTAGAAAATTTCTGCCATTACGCCCATAAAAAAGCTCTTGAACCATTAAACTTGAATAACTACCACCCCATGTCTAATCTCCCTTTCCAGGCCAAAATACTTGAAAGATCTGGTTTCTGTCCCTCCCACAGCACAGAAACTCTCTTAGTAAAAGTCACCAATAATTTACTTGTAGCTGCAGATGCTGATAAACTTAACATTTTTCTACTTCTTGATTTGAGTGCAGCCTTTGATATGGCAGGTCATTCAATTCTCTTATCAAGACTGCATGATTTGTGCATTAGTGGGGTCCAGGTCCAGGGGTACCTCCCTGAAATGAGTTTTTGCAACTAGGGATATCTGCATTTAGTGAAAATAATGAAGCCCTATTGTACCTTTTATTCTGAAAATGTATGATGGTTGTAAATAAAGAAACAGGTAAAATGACGATTGAAAGTAGCATCATACCTCCAAAGCAATCTGTGGACATCAAGCATATCTTGGCTAATGGACTACATTTGTGATAAGGGTAATTTTTTTGCTACATTATGATTTGATTCCAGTTATTCCTATAAAAACAATCCAGGAAAAGGCCACCGCAAACCGTCATCACAAGCAGATCTTGCTCACATGTCCCCTGGCTTTAAATGGACCGTAGCCCTATGAACACTATGTATATAGCTATTAAAGATAAAAATATACAATAAAGAATTATTTAAGCTTTTTAGTTTATATTTGTTGATCTAATGCATTATTATTTGATGTGAAACCTACAAAAACCTTGAAAACCTATAAATCAATAATAGGAATATGTTTTTGCTGATGACTCATAGTTTTCTGCCCAGAGACAGCGTGAGATGACATCATTTGAGTCAAAACGAAACTGAAAGTAAACGCCGTCTTTCTTGTTCCTTTGCAGTGTCTTTATTTCTGATTATAACGAATATCATTAGAATCTTTCATGACGAACATGACACACAAATTTTGAAGGAGCACCTTGATTTTTAGGTGGTTTTTCGCACTGGATTACTCCCAGAGGCTTCACAGCACCGCGATGAGAGCGCTATTTTTAGAAATGGTAGGATCTGCGCTTTCTAACGGTATACGGAGCTCACAGACGTATTCAGACATTCAAGACTTACAAAGCTGATTATATAAGGTGTGTTTTTCACCCCGCAACCCTAACCCCGCATTTTGCGGGGTAGAAACACACCTTATATAATCAGCTTTGTAAGTCTTGAATGTCTGAATGCGTCTGTGAGCTCCGTATACCATCATTTGACATGCTACCTCAGAATCATATCTGGAAGTAGAATATGAAATTTGAACACATTGGAGTAAAGTATGAAATTGTTATAAATTTGTAATTAAAACATACGATAAGCCGAAGAGGTTCATTTGCATATGGCGGCCATATTGAATCGAAATTTAAACTTTTTTTTGATAATTATTAACCTTCAGACTTCTGCGAACATTTTGGCACCAAGCTCAAGAGAATTGGACAAAAATCCCCGGACTAGTTCGCAAAAGTAGGTTTTGCAAATTATGCAAATTAGCGTGATAATAACGTTGGAAAAATGAAATTTTGACTAACCCGTTTTTGATTTGTCAGGACCCAAAGAATCAGTGGAAAAAAAGATTTTGTCGCTACGCCTCACGGTGTAGGAGATATGAACCTAAACGCGTTTCACTTCGCTATAGCGCCACCATTAGGCCAATCAGTGTAATTTTTGTTGTCCTCCGAGATGCACACAAACTACATCTACCCTCCAAGTGGGAAGTCTGTATGACCTACGGTCTCTTCCGCACAATGACTTTTACAGGAGAAAAAGAATAATAAGAAAAACCGGTACAAAAACAATAGGGTTCTACGCACTGAGTGCTTGAACCCTAATAATTGTAAATATTATCAGCATCTGAGAAAACTGCCAAAGTACCAAAATGTTTTTTATTTGTTGAGATATTGTCCATATTTGCCCTGAACTAAATTCCTGAAAGTCTGGGCCTGCTGTGACTGTCAGAACTTTATCAGTCATACATCCCAGAGCTTAGAATATCAAGAAAAAATATAGCCGCAAGCAACAATTCCCGGGGTCCAAGCTGGTATTCGCTGGTAGGAGAACAATGTGCTAGCATATGAGCTGTCCTGAGATAGTAGGGGCTTTTGGGGAAGTTTGTGTAGTGTTTGTAAGGTGTTCTATGCATATCAGCTGTCCTGAGATAGTAGGGGCTTTTGGGGAAGTTTGTGTAGTGTTTGTAAGGTGTTCTATGCATATGAGCTGTCCTGAGATAGTAGGGGCTTTTGGGGAAGTTTGTGTAGTGTTTGTAACGTGTTCTATGCATATGAGCTGTCCTGAGATAGTAGGGGCTTTTGGGGAAGTTTGTGTAGTGTTTGTAAGGTGTTCTATGCATAAGAGCTGTCCTGAGATAATAGGGGCTTTTGGGGAAGTTTGTGTAGTGTTTATAAGGTGTTCCATGCTGTTCTGGCATCTCTTTGGAGGTGTAGCATGAGATGGAGGAGTAGCGGATGACAGAGAAAGCATAGAGCACAGAAGTCACTCTGGAGTTGCACTCTGGTTTCTCACCCTAATGTTCAGGACCCCCAAACAGCAGATATGATGTGGAGTAGCTTGTACTCGAGTCAGTCATCAGTTGACAGAAGACACTCTCTGCTGGCAGTGTTTGGTTGTGGACTATTCTCTGTCCAGCAGTGTTGCTGAGGGATTTAAAATGCCAACACCTGAGTCATACCTGCTGTATGGAGGTATGGGTGTCCAGACCATTGAAGAGCAGGGTGAAAGCGAGCAGTCTTTGCAGAGCAGGAGCGTAGCATATGACAGTTCCTGATACAGGAGCCACACTTTAATATAGATTTTGTAGTGCTTTAAAATGTGATCCTTGGTGATCTGGATTGTAAGAAGAAGGGGTAGTAGATGAGTGGGTGAATTTCTGTTCTGCAGGCAGGTGAACATGGGGCTTGGGTTACAGAGACAGCACAGAGCACAGAACTGACTCTGGAATTTCACCATGGATTCTGACCCAATGTTCAGGACATCCACAAAGTATATTTAATATGGGTGGTGGATAATTCTCAGCACTGCAGTGACACTGACATTGTGGTGATAGGTCAGTGTGTGTAGTGCTCTTATGAGTGGATAAGACACAGCAGTGCTGCTAGAGATTTTAACACCTGTGTCAACTCACTGTCCACACTGAGATACATATATTTTATTGGTCAAACTTATAGACATAAATTCAGACACAGTTGCTCATACATTCTCAGCATTGTATTTTGACATTGTGATGCTATGTCAGTGTTTATTGTGCTCTCATGAGTGGATCAGACAGAATAGTGCTGCTGGATAATTTTAAAACCTGTTTCCACTCACTGTCCACAAAGTTACACACACATACTCTGTTGGTCCACATTATAGATAAAAAAGGCAGAGACAGTAGGTCATACATTTGCAGCATATCTGCTGAGTGTGTGTCCTGACCATTGAAGAACATGTGAAAGGGAGCAATTAAAGTATGCAGAGCAAGAGGTGCACCCCTTTCTGTAAAAGTGCTCCTTCGGAAAGTGGAGAATGAAAATTTGGACACTGAAACAAAAATAAGGAACCAGTCATGATGTTATTGTTGATTTGTTTAGATATGCTTTCAATTGTCTCTGTCCTCTGGCCCTCTCTGACTGGCAGGGGGGAGGGGAGGGGGAGAGGTGACAGTTTGTGTGTGAGAAGGAGAGGGAGGGGCTGAGGGGGGAATCTGCATAGCGAGTCTGCATGTGTGGGTATAAATGAGATATAATGGACATATATTTGATCAAGAACTAGTCCTTGGATCAAAACCCAATATAGACATATGTGGTATCATGAGAATCATAAGAACCTGAACTTTAGTAATTATCAAAAAAATGTGGAACTTTCATTACTGTGTGATTGCAGCCTCTGCTTAAATAGAGATGTGCAGCTTGCCGTTGAAACATCACATAAAAAACAGCTGTAACTCAAAAATGCTTTAGGCATATGTTATGAAAATGCACAAGGTCCTTTTCCATGATGTTCAGAATATATCTATCTCATTGTGCTGGTACTGCATCTCTAGGTGGCGGTGTAATCAATTAATAACCTGTGCAACCAGTTGCTGTCTAATTGTAGCGCCCCATTTCTGTGCAATGTGGTCACATTTGGCACACTACTTCAGAGTAATGACGTACATATGTGTACCAAGTTGTGTTTGATTTGGGTGAAGTTTGTTGTAGTTATAGCTCAAAGAGTGCATTGAGGCCCACCCATGCATATTTGTTAAATAACTGCCACAACAGCGTGTCAAAAGTTCTAGATTTTTTTGATAATTATTTACCTACAGTCTATACAGACTTCAAAAATACCAGTTGTTTATTGATAAGACAAATTTCCAGGGAGGAGTGCGAAAAGCTCCATTTTTACATACCTGACTATTGTGGATAAAGTATGCATTTTTTGACAATAGTTGTAATTACAAAGTTGTAAGGCAATTTGCAGAGTATGAAATAAAGCAAACTGCTTGTTAATATGTTTATATTTCGCTGAGATATTCCATATTTGCATGTTGAAAAATTTAATTGCGCCCCCTAGTGGCTATCGTTATGAAACATTTTATGTCCTCAGGAAGTGGGGCCATGGACATACCATGCAAGTGTCATGATGATAGGACTTTGTTAAGGTCATGAAACAGCTGCTGAAATTTGATTGGCCGATGGCGGACATGTTTTTTTGAATATGACATCATCGTCATATAATCTGAGTCAGCTCATCACACACTACAAGCATACCAAGCGGCATGTCAATGGGACAATCCTGTGAAGCGTAACAAATTTTTTGCTGTTATAGCGCCCCCTAGGCTTGCAGTTGCACAACCAAGTACTCATGTCTTCCAGCCCTTATAGGGACCAAGCATGTGAAGTATCGTAACATTCAGAGAAAGCGTTAGTGAGTTATAGCTGTATTTGTCAGATTTTTGGAACGCGAGCTCTACACCTGTATTTGGGCGGAGTCTGGAAGCCAAGCAGTGATGAAATTCCAACTTTTTTTGGATAATTATTAAAGTTCAGGTTCTTAGGATTCTGCTGATACCACATATGTCCATATTGGGTACATTTCCAGAGACTAGTTCGCGCTCAAAAATTTGTGCGATTTTGCGTATTATGCAAATTAGCTCAAAATCTAAGTAGGCGGAGCTTATGGGTTCTTGAGGCTTTTTTGTAGGGTCTGACCTGAGGAATCTGGGAAAAAAAGAATTTCGTCTCTACGCCACACGGGGTAGGAGATATAGGGAGCGACACGTTCCGCGTCGCTATAGCGCCACCATCAGGCTGATCGGGCTGATTTTTTGTGTCTGAGTAGCGGGAGGGTTTACTACCAGTTGACCAAACGACAAGTCTGTAGGACCTACGGTTTGGGCTGCCCATCGCGTTTCATCGGAGAAAAAGAAGAAAGAAAAAAAAAAAAGCGGAAAAAACAGAACAAAAAAAAAAAAAAGTGCTTGGACCCCTAATAAGAAAAACCGGTACAAAAACAATAGGGTTCTACGCACTGAGTGCTTGAACCCTAAAAAAAAACAAAAAAAGCGGAAAAAACGGAACAAAAACAATAGGGCTCCAGCACTTGCAGTGCTTGGACCCCTAAAAAAGGCCGTCTGATGCTACAAATTTATTTTGTCACAGTAATATGACATGTAATAAATTTGCATAAAAAATGCTTATGTTTTCAACTAACAGACACCTCACACTAACAATCTGTGTCAAGATATCTGATGTGGGAATATGATTTCAAGGCTGTACATTGAGAAATCTGAAAAAAAAAAAGCAGGCGCTAGGTAAAATTTTGGTCAAAACATGACAAATTTATAGATAAATTGATTTATCGGTCAGCATGAAAACCTCAAGTGATTACGTATTTGAGTAGCAAAGGTTCTTTAGAAAATAAAACAACATATTGAATATGGCTATGTCACATAATTACTGTTTAAATGCAACTGAAAGAGGCACTGACAAAAAAACGGAATAGCAAAATAGCTATATATATATAGGGTCCATCGAGATAATTTCTGAAGCCCCAAATCAGAGGTCAATATCTAAGCTACTCTTGGCTGAATATTTATAGGTGGTGGACCACAAAAACCCCAGCAGCAACACTGTACCCAATATCTGAAAGTGGCCAGTGACTGGAAGTACATGTTCAGTGTTTCTCATAAAATGAACACTTGTTTGTGTAACATTAATCCACAGCTAAGGTTTCATCATATCATGAATATAGCACATTGCTCCATAAACTGCAAGAGGCACCTCCAGTAGGACAAACTGATGTTAGCACTAATGCTAAATGTCAGCAACTCAAAAGTCATATACATCAAATCCATCAAAAATTAAATGTGAGTAAAAGTTACTGTGCATAATTGACAGTTTTTTTTTTGTTTTGTTTTGTTTTTGTAAGAATGTAAGAAGGTTCTCAATTCACATGTATATTTTTTGGATACTACATGAAATAATATGTTACATATATAACATATTTATTATTAATGTTATAAAAATTCACATTGGTTTTTAGAATTTTAATTTGTTGCTCTGGTATCTTGTTGCTTTCCTAAATATGATAAACATTCACACAGAAGGTTGTTTTTATGCATTGTGGGAACATTACATAGACAGTCATCTTACATTTCCCTTATGCCCCTAGCCTATCCCTAATGCAAAACTTACTGTAACCTTAAAACCTTTCTTCACCTTACATCTTAAGGATTTACCTAGTGGGGACTTCACCTTACATCCTAAGGATTTACCTAGTGGGGACTTCACCTTACATTTTAAGGATTTACAACTTGTGGTCTCCACATGGGAAGAAGGTCCCCGCAAAGTAAGTGAGGAAACCCACAATGGTTCTGGTCCCCACCATGTGATATATTCCTGGTACCTGGTAAAAGCACATTCACACACATTGTTTCTCACACATATTCCTTGCTGTTAGTCAAAAGAGTGAAGAAACAAGCTCTGTCTAAATTGTTCACAGTGTGGAGAATGAAGACAGATGTCCAAAGCGTCTTACATAAAGATAACATTGTTTCAGTTCTCAAAGAAAACCTATTTCTACAGATTTCCATCTAGTTCCCAAAATTGCCATTCCATATATAATTCAGTATAACTGGTATAGTTCCCTTGTGGTTTTGGAGATTAAATAAAATGCTATATTTGTGTTTTAGACAAAGAAAAGCCTGGTTAACCTCATCAAGATTGAAAAAAAATATTGTCAAATTTCACACCAAAACACTGTTAACATGTGAATAGTTCACTGTAACTTTGAACCAGTTCTTTCTACCTGTATAAGACTCATTATTATAGAAACCTATTTCTCTCTAAGATTGATTGATTTGTTTCCTTGCTGATTTTTATTAGGTAATTTCCAGCAAGTGGTGAAAAACTATAATAGAATGTTGGAGCAGATTAGAATTACTTGTCTTGGCTACATTAAGCCACCACTATGAAACAAAACATTGGAGGTTTCCATCCATTAGCCATTAGAGACAGAGAAAGACAGAGAGATGGAATGAATGACTGCAGCATCTGGAAGCCTCTGTTTCACATTCAGTGAGGTCAAAAGTCCCAAGAGAAGCTCAAGCACATGCACACCTGCTGAACAACGTTTCCCAGCATTCCTACAAGCTCCCCTGCAAGCAGTACAGCTTATTTCCATACATTTTATCACCACCCCCCACTCCCCACCACCACACACCACCCAACTTTGGGACTACAGGATTAGGGGAAACACAAAACTCTGCATACTCTGATTTGTGTGTTTCGGTTCTCTAGACATCGTTTGTTTCCCATATGGGCCTGTAATTCTGAGTCTCTCTGTAGAGTCTAGAACAGTGTAAAGGTTTTGTGTCTTTCTTCTAGGCTCCTGGACCAACTGAAGGTTGTGTCTTTCTTTATCTGGCATGGAATCAACTGCATACAGAGACTTTACCTTCAAACTTTGGTACACATTGGTCATTCTCAAGGGTAGAGATGGGGAAATGATGGACATGGTGTGTTGGAGTTCTGCACATGATATTTTCCTACGTAAAAACTTGATTTATCAAATCAGTTAGGCCCCTGTACACATTCATAAATTCATTCATTATGTGTAATGGCTTTTCCAGTTCTAGGTTGCAGTGGGTCTGGAGCCTACTCGGAATCATTGGATACAAGGCGGAAACACACCAGTCCTTCACAGGGCAACACACATTCACTCACACACTCACACCTACGGACGCTATTGAGTAGCCAATCCACCTACCAACATGTGGTCTTGGACCATGATAGGAAACCAGACCACCTGGAGGAAACCCACGCGGACACGGGGAGAACACATCAAACTCCTCACAGACAGTTGAACCCACAACCTCCAGGTCCCTAGAGCTGTGTGACTGCGACACTACCTGCTGCGCCACTGTGCCACCCCCAATACACATGGATTCACTTATTTTTTAAAACTGAGATTTTCCCACATAACTACAAAAATGTCTGCATTATCACACCATTCCAGTAAGAGGCCATAGTACCCCTTTTAAGGGAAACATCAAAACCATGAAGCATGATGAGCATTTTCAAAAACCTCAGTTTTCAGTGACCTAAAATGCTGCTTTTGTGTGGACAGGAGGCCAAAACAGACAAAAACCTTAACATGTCTAGTAGGGGTGTTATAGTTGCACAGTAACAGCTAGAAGGCCATATGTTCCACATGTGGTTTGGTCACACTCTAGAATCTGCAGTAGGTTGAAGGATTAAGATACCTCAAATTCTGAGATATAGTTCTGTCTCTCTCTGGAATGGTCTAAAACCTCCCTTGGTCCAGGAATAGACCTAAATATTTGCTCTAGATATTTTAACATACTGATATATGTGTCTGTGCTTTGGAATGGTCCAAACCTTCAGCCTTGTGGAACATGGTCCTTGAGCACACCAATTACTGCAAATTGTTTTTCAGCCATTTGAGGCCAGCATTCTAAGAATACACAATTGTGATTGGGAAAGGCTTATGTAACCTAACCCTAAAAGATATTGAAAAGACACTAAAAAGACTTTTACAAATACCAAAATGTGACACCCTTTTACATCCTGATGCCAGGATCAGAATACACTAATTTAGGCATGACAACTTTGTCATATCTGACAATTTTACAGTGTCAGAACTGAATTTGAGCCTTGAGGGCGAGTAACAATTGTGTAATGTGAGATAATCAAAGATCAGCCATGTGGAGTTTGGGACACCCCTCAACACCACAATGAAAAGTCTAGCATTTTTGGGATCTTTTTGCCTAGTCTAACATATCCTACGGCATGTTCCTTGACGATGACCAATAGGAGGACAGAGCACTGTCTGGCGCGCATATGTAAACACAGAAGAGAATGAGGGAGGCTAGCTGCAGCTGTCAGGTGGAAAAACCAAACTGTGGAAATGCTTTTGACATGTTCATACATTATCTCAAGATCTCTTTGCAGGACAAACAGTTCTCTCAGTCTATTCTCTCCCCCTCGAAACACACAGGAACGGGTCCACAATTGTGTTTTCTGCTTCTTCTTTTGGAACACAAGACCACCAACAGCACACACACCCCTTCTGTAGCTATGATTGACAGTTTCTTGACCCACCTCCCCGAGAAACTCTGAACTCACACAATGAGGAATGAATGGTCCATGTCAAATGTGTAGTGTTGCCAGTCTCCTAACCAAGACATGGCACAAATTTATAGCACTAATCTGACATAGTGAATATCATGAAAGACAAAACTATCATATAGTCTAATCCAAGCATAAGACAATGAGCTTGTAGTTAAAGATTATGATTTTGCAACGACTGTGCCAAGGTTAAAAACAACTCTTTTTAACCCAAGGTTATAACGAACTCTTGTGCAATTGCTCTGTTAGTGTGATTTATTGGATGCTCCCTTTTGAACGCTGGTGTGCATCAAACATATGGACCAATTCTCCATGAGGAGTTGGGTCTCAGTATGTTTCTAAATAAAGTGGTGCAGTTTAGCATTATGGATTTCAGGCTGCTTAACACATGAATGAGGAAAGAATCCTACCCAGAGTTATTCATATGTGGAGAAAATAGAAGAAGATCTTTTGTCATTTGCTGCAGATTGTATTGTAATTTTCCTTTGTTAGCCAATTAATAAAAGACAAATGGGATTATTTGATTTTTTAAATATATGCATACTGGTACTTGCGTATATGCGTATTGGTACTTTGCATACTGACTTTTATTTTTTTAAGGGGGCTCAAAGCTTCCAAGACCTGGCAAATGAGGCCTTCAGGGGGAAGAAAACAGTTAATGCATTCTAGATTTAATAAGTCCTAGGACATCCTGAAAGCACTGTGTCTCTTCAGTGGCCCAACACCTGGAACTGACAAAAAGAATCCAAGGTCTCTTGAATCTTTCAGGTCAAATAACTTGATTCATCACATTAGGTAGCAGTTTTAAGAGTGTACTTAAAACTCTAAATCTCTCCTTCAAGGATTTAGAGCAGGTTGAATGGTCTCTCTCTCTCTCTCTCTCTCTCTCTCTCTTTCTCTCTCTGTGCCAGGACAGGGGCTCTGTGCTTCTCTCTGGAAGAAAACCTGTGCATTAGAATTTACTCTGGACCAGACTGAAATGTGAGTGTTCCATGGATCCCAATCATTGTCTCTTACTTCAGTGGCTCATATCTCTTTTAGGCCTTGGAAAGTGCTGGTAATTTTGTCTCTTGAAAATATCAGGAAAACTGCAATAGTTCAACTAGATGAAATGAACCTTTGAATGATTAATTGAATGTAGAACTACCTATAAGTCAAAACCCTGCTCTGTGTGTCTCTAATGGCTCTGGAATGGTCCAAATTAAGGCTATGTGCCTCCCTCTATGTGCTAGGACAGGCCAATGGCCAGGGATTCTCCCCATGCTCCCCTTCTCCACCATCACAACCACACACACCTTATTGTCAGTGATCGTGGAAACAGACAGTGGGGATGCCATGGCAACAGACTGTTATGTTTTGATGTGAGCGAGTGTGAGAGGGAGCGTTTGCTTGGAGTGTAACAAGAGACTGCATGATGATATAGAGGACTTTCCAGATCCTGTTTCTTTAGAAAGTGACTGAAGTCACCAGTGTTAAATTGCAGCGAATGCGTTCAGACATACTTTTTAAATTAAAGAGGAGTACTGCTGAAAGCAGACGTCATACAACAAGACTGGTGATGCACTGTGTGGTCAGGAGCTCCTCACAGGACTGCATGCTTGGTGTAACCCTGATGAGCCATTAATCATTACATGTACTTATAATCTGATGACGGCTGCTCTTGTCAACAGATTGTCTTCTAAGAAGGAAGTGGCAAAACTCTCAGAGCACAGAGCAAATAGAATAGAGCACAGAGCTAGTTAGAATAACACATCACTACACATGCTGATGTAATCACTGCTAGGCTACTAAAGCAGCTCCTGGATAGTGTTCAAAATGGTGGTTTCATTAAGCAACCATTGCACTATAACTTTTTTAATCATTTTGACTTAGCCAGTTTTGTTTTACATACATCCAAATTAGTCAATAAGTCAAGGGTAGATTGGTACAGTTTGCACAATTCAAATTTATGGGGTATTTCCATTATTTGATAGTGTCACGCCCTCGTCCTGTCATGTCTGTTTTCACCGCCATGTGCTCTCTTAGCCCATGGCTCTGTTTGTTATTGTCCATGTCTCCGCCCTTGTCCCGCCTTTGTTCCGCCTCCTTGTCTGTCCTCCTCGTTATCTGTCTCAGGTGTGTCTTGTCTGTGTCATGTATTTAAGTTCCCTTGTCTCACTACTTGTTTGTCGGTCATTCGTTTCATTCCTCTAGTCATGTTCCTCTTCCAATGTTGTCGTGTCATGTTACCCAGTCCGGTCTGTCTGTCTCAGTCGTTTCCTTTGTCATGTTATTACATTTACATTTACATTTATGCATTTGGCAGACGCTTTTATCCAAAGCGACTTACAAAAAGAGGATCTAATATTCAAACTACAGCACAAATTATACAAAATACCTTACATTAAGTGCAATATGCCAGGAAGTAATAAGTGCATTAAAGAAAGACTTTCAGGGTAAAAGATACTCTCGGTTTTCAAGGATTTCTTGAATGCGGAGAGGGTTCCTGTTGCTCTGAGATGAGAATAGCCTCAACTGACCTGTACGGGGGGTTGGTCGTGTTAGTTGGCGCTCCTTTGAGGAACAGAGAGGGCGGGCGCTAACATATGGTTTTAAGAGTTTATTGAGGTAGATGGGAGCAGAACCAGTGAATACTCTGAAGGCCATCATTAGTGATTTAAATTTGATGCGAGCAGCTAAGGGTAGCCAATGCAGCTCAACTAATAGGGGTGTGACATGTGCTCTTTTAGGCTGGTTGAAGACCAGGCGTGCTGCAGCATTCTGGATCATCTGTAGCGGTCTCACAGCACAGGCCGGAAGACCTGTCAGGAGGGCGTTGCAGTAGTCTAGACGGGAGATTACTAACGTCTGAACAAGGAGCTGTGTTGCATGTTGAGTTAGGTATGGCCTAATTTTCCTTATGTTGAATAGGGAGAAGTGGCACGATTGAGCTACAGCGGTAATGTGATCTGCGAAGGTCAGCTGGTCATCAACCATGACACCCAGGTTTCTTACAACCTTGGTGGGAGCCACTGATAGGGACTCTTGCTTGATGCTGATGTTGTGGAGAATAGCTTGCTTGGCTGGGAGGACCAGTAGTTCAGTTTTGGATAAATTCAATTGGAGGTGATGTTCCTTCATCCATGTAGATATGTCAGAGAGACAGTCAGAGATTTGAGTTGCCACTAAAGTGTCACCTGGAGGAAAGGATATATAGAGCTGTGTGTCATCTGCATAGCAGTGATAGGAGAAGCCGTGCGAATGTATGATTGGGCCTAGAGAGGTGGTGTACAGGGCAAAGAGGAGGGGACCCAGCACTGAGCCTTGGGGCACACCTGTGGTGAGGTGGTGACACGCTGATGTTTGTCCAAGCCATGACACATTGAAGGATCGTCCAGTGAGATAATACTCAAACAAGGAGAGTGCATTGTTCTTGAAGCCCATGTCAGTAAGTTTGTTTAGTAAGATGTGGTGGTTGACCGTATCAAATGCTGCTGATAGGTCGAGCAGAATGAGAACTGAGGACTGACCTGTTGCTTTGGCATCTTTAAGAGCTTCCAATACTGACAGAAGTGCCGTTTCCGTCGAGTGGCCGCTCTTGAAGCCGGATTGGTTCGAGTCAAGAAGGTTATGTTGAGAGAAGAATTTTGTTGCCTGCTTAAAGACTGCTCTTTCAATGATTTTATACAGGAAGGTGAGGAGAGAGACTGGTCGGTAGTTCTCTACTATAGAAGGAGCAAGAGAAGGTGTTTTGAGTAGAGGTCTTACTTGTGCTTGCTTGAAAGTGTTTGGAAATGTTCCAGAGGTTAACGAAGAATTGATTACATGAGTGGCTGCGGACACAATGGACGGAGCTATGGTTTGCAGTAGGGTGGTTGGAATGGGATCCAGTGGACAGGATGTAGGACGGCCGCCTCTAAGAAGATGTGATACCTCGTCTTCTGTGAGAGGAGTGAAAGAAGGGAAGGAAGCAGTAGGTTTAGGAGAGCTGGAGGCTGTGTAGAAGGGTCAGAAAACCGGCTGCTGATTGCAGCAACTTTGCTGGTGAAGAAATCAGCAAATGTATCAGCAGTGAGGTTGGTTGCAGGGGGTGGAGGTGGGGGGTTCAACAGAGACTTGAAGGTTGAAAACAGCTTCCGGGTGTCAGTAGTGTTGTTGATTTTGTCTTGGTAGAATTTCTTTTTAGCAGTGGTGACATTTGTTGAGAAGGCTGAGAGCAGGGGTTGTAGTTGTGTCAGGTCTGATGGGTCTTTTGTTTTTCGCCATCTGTACTCAGCAGCTCTGAGGTTAGTGCGCATTGATCGAAGGGAGTTAGTAAGCCACGGGTGGGGCTGCATGGGTCTTGTGGGTCTGGTAGTCAAAGGGCACAGGCGATCCAAGCAGGAGCTCAGTGTTGTGCAGAGTGACTCTGTGGCGTCATTGACCTCAAGATATGAGAAGGTGCTGTGGGGTGGGATAGCAGAAGTCACAAGGGCAGAGAAGTGGTGGGAGATAGGTTGCGGACATTGCGTCGGAAGGGGACAGAGGGAGCGGACACAGTGGGTTGCTGAGGGAGACAAGCATTGAGCTGAATAAAGTAAGTTGAAGGGGTGCATACCTGCTGTAGCTCAAAGGAGTGGGTCAGAGAGAAGAAATCAGCAGCGGCCAGAGTGTCTAGGTGGATGTTCATGTCACCAAGAATGAGCATGGGACAGTCATGTTCAGGGTTGGATGAAAGCAGGGTGTCTAGTTCTTCTAGGAAATAACCCAGTTGCCCTGGGGGACGATATACAACGACCACATACATTTTTACAGGTGCAGTCATCAAGATGGCATGGAATTCGAAGGAGCTGTACGAGACTGATGATTCGAACTGGGTATATTTCCATGTGTTGGAAATCAACAGCCCCGTACCACCACCTCGTTTACCAGGCCGTGGGGTATGGGAGAATCTGTAGTTGATGGAGAGAGCAGTAGGGGTAGCGCTGTTTTCCGGTTTGATCCAAGTCTTGGTGAGGGCTAGGATGTCTAGCGAAAGATGGTTTGCATAGGCGGAGATGAAGTCTGCTTTGTTTACCGCAGACTGACAGTTCCATAGACCTATTGAGAAGGAATTGGTTATGGGTGTGGATGTGTGATATAGTGAGCAAAGGTTATCGAGGTTTCGTTTCCGTCTGTGGAAGTAAAAGCGCCTGCGAGTTCCAGAGAGAGGAGAGATGGGGTAGGGACACATTGTGGAAAGAGAAAAATTGGGCTTAGTTTGTTTGTTTGATGGCCTCACTTGGGGGACACGATTGGGAGACACGTTATGTCTTTACCGCAGAATGTCTTCACACCAGAAAGGCTGAACACGAAGGCTGACGCTTCAGAGGGATCATTCTTTTTTGTAATGGAGATCTCACACAGCTGTCCTGTGGTAGTGAGTGATTATCCCGACTGAGACCGCCCGCTGACAGTTTGGTAAAGAACAAAAGGCCTGAGGGAGTGGTCACAGCTGAAACTCCCTCGAGCTGATTGTTTCCCTAATTGAATCAGTAGTGGTACTTAACACCTTTAGTATGGGTTTCAGTTGAAACTTGCAGTCAGGTGACTGGAGCCACAACACAGGAAGTCCACAAGATCAGTTGAGTTGGTAAATAAATACAGAATGCACAAGCATGCACTTACTCAGGTTCTTCTGTGTCTGCAGTTCCTCATTATTACGTCTGTCTGTCTTGTTTTCTCTAGCCCTCTGTGTTTAGTTTCTGATTTAGCACTGTGTTTATGTTAAGCGTTAGCTATCTGTGTTTATTTAGCTTTCTAGGTCTTTAGTCTGTCTGTCTTTCCCGTTTGCTATAGTTCTCCGTTTTACGTTTAGTCTGTCCAGCTCTTTGTATTTTAGTTTAGCTCCCTTTGTCTGTCTCTGTTAGCTCCCTGTGTGTTGCCTTTCTGTTAAAGTCTCTTTGTTTTGTTATAGTCTTTTGGTTAATAAAGTATCTGTGTTTTAGCGTGTGCGTCCACCTCCGTCAGTCCGCCCCGCGATTCCTGACAGATAGCTACATTAAAATTTGTTAGCTTGCATACAGAAACTCTTATGTAACTTGAGTTGTTTAGTTCTGTAGCCCTTTTTAATGCCGTTAGTAATAAGTGAATAATACCCACCTATGGAGCAGGGAAAAGAGCACTATCCTAATTTCAGTTCAAGTTTTTAACATTCGGAGAGCTATTCATTGTCTAAATGCCTAGATGCAGAGAGGACGTGTAGCTTACCAGACTGAAACCCTTTTTTTTACCCATTTACTGACACTGTAGCTTTGTAAAAACAACAGACCTGTTGTGATTTGTTAAAAATTTTATTAAAAGCAATTTCTGATTAAACTCATGAACCTTGTCAAATCCAGAAAGACAACAATGACACTTTTGAAGAACTGCTGTTCTGCTGTTTGTTTATGTTCAGAACTGCCGCATCTTTTAAGGTGGAATGGTATGTCTGAGGGGGAAATTTTTTTGTTCATGTCACCTGAATTTGGAGTCACTTCTAATTTACGTAATCTGAAACAGCAAAATAAGTCTATTACCCACCTGTGGAGCACAAGTAGCACAACGTCCTGTCTATTTTCATACTTTTTTGAGTTCTGCTTGCCATCAAAACACCTCTGCCCATTTACTGACAACAGAGCTTTGTAAAGGTCTTAGACCTTTTTCCAGTACACAAACAGACTGGAGAGCTTGCAAATGTTGAGGAAACACCCTTTGAAAAAAAAAGTGTTTTTTTTATTATTAAAATCATGATCATGCCGTTTAACCAATACAGATTTTGTATCCAATACTCGGCTGACCCTACACACTTAAAAATGACGGTTCTGTAAGGGTTTTTTAGTAAAGAAAATGGGGTAACACTTTAAATTACAGCCTGCTAACTACTGGGTAAGTACAGAATTAAGTACCTGTTAAGTAAGCCATAAATGATTAAATAAGGACTGAGTAAGTAAAGGTCATGATACTATAAATATGTGGCTATTACTTGGTATCTTACTATTCATTTCATCATTTAGTCATCCGTGTACATATAATCACACATAGGCAAAACAGTGTAAAATATCTCCTAAGTATGTGATGATGATTATTGTGGTAAATCACATGTACTGAAACTAATGAGTACAAAGCACCATGAAATTCTACTAGTGCCTGTAAGGAAAGTAGCTGACCATGTCCTTTTTTGTAGGTGCACTGTAAATAATGTTAAATCTATTATTACATTCAGAACTACAGAGAATTCAAAATAGTAGCTGCATTCCTTATTTATAAAAAAGAACTGTAATAGTCATTTGCATAAACGGTCAGACTTTTAATTCAATTTTGTAATTTAAAATTATGCTTAGAAGTACAATAGATTTGGAACATAGTTACGTGCCTTATTTGTAAAATGTTTGTAAGATACCCAATAATCACCACATATTTCTAGTATCATGCCTTTTACTTACTCAGCACTTATTTCATCTTATGGCTTACTTAACAGGTACTTACTTTGTACTTACCCAATAATTAGCGGGCTGTAATTTAAAGTGTTACCGAAAATGGTTCTATTTAGAACCCTGAACACCAAAACAAACTAAAAAGTTAAAGTGTGTTCCCTAATTCCAGCATATAAGTCCACAACAATATGGATTGTCAAGTTGCTTATACCTTATAAATAGAGCCTAATACTTATAACCAGGTACAGAAACAGGAGTTTCCAGCGATCTTTGCAATATGGCAGAGAGAAATATGTTTAGATGCAAGTAAAGATGTGTTCATTAATTTTATAAATGCACTGAGATATACTGTTCTACTAAACGGAATCTAGCTACTGTAAACAAGAAAATGAACTCATCAAAAACACTACAACCTATATGCCAAATGAGGCATGTTACACAGTTCTTTCAAGTATACAAGTATCTGAATCAAGTTCCATGGTGAAGCATGCCACATTGGCCTGCATTTTCATGAAACCACCCAAGTGTTTACCTTAAGAACAGCTGTAGGGCTTAGGGCACTATTTGGGGCAGGGCACAGGGTGACTGTTTTGCAGTAAATGAGTGATGGGTAGAAAAAAAATGGACATTATGTATCCCTAATGAGACACTTATGCCCATTAACCAAGTCAACAGAGACGCATCAGCTACTCTACTGGCTTCCCAGAACAAAGTGCTGATGCATACATCCAGGAAGGAGTGGAAATTTGGGGGGGAGTCACAGAGGGTTAATCACTCCTGTAGTAAAACGCAACATGTGCGTATTAAATTAATGTATCAGCTCTTCTCAGAAACCTTCAGGCCAATATGTAGCCTAAGAACTCACTCCATGCCAGCCAGAACACACACACACAAACACACTTCACTGTAAAATCATGTAATAAAATACTAAGTGTTGTTAACCTAGTCTGGAACAGACTTTTTTCCAGTGAGATGATAAAGCTGATACCTACAGTCAAAGTTGCAAGGTGATATTTTCCACCACAGTGTGGTGATGCTAAGTATTGCAGGGGCTGGGATCTAATGGGGCCTATCCTTTTGTTACTTCTGGGTTGTTTTGGGGGTTAATTTAGGTTTTGTTTTGTTTTTTTAGACTTAGACCCCATTCACATAGATCTAGATATTTTTACCAACAGAGATTTTCCTTCCTCCTGCTTGGACAATATCCGTGTCCAGACAAATACGAAAATGGTTGCATTATCATGCCAGTCCATAGTGCCTCTTATAGAAAAACATCAAAACACAACAAAGCACAAGAAAAACACAGAGGTTTAATCTAAAATCACTCCATAAAATCACATTTATTCCCATATTACATACACAGTATGATACATGGCTTCAGTTAAATAGTTTAATAATTATTTTAGAAAGTAAATGACTGGTCATACATTGCTGTCAATGCTGTCTTTCATGAGATGGCATTCCCAAAGACGGGATTTTACTAACTCGGGTTCACTTAACTGATGTCAGATGATTAATGTGTAGAGAAATGGAATCTAACTATTGTTTACACAGGTGTATGACATTCATAGCTATTAGACTGTGATGGTCGGGAGCAGCAGAAAACGAGTCCAATGGCCAGTGTAGGGAGATGAAGCCTACATTCCTACTTGTTGGTAGACAGAAACACTGGTCACCAACCTCACGTCTGGAAATCTATCTTTGCACCTCGACTTTAGTTCCAAACTTAAGTGACCTCACCTGATAAATCTGATCTTTGCTTTTAGAAATCACTGATTAGCTGAATATGAGTTGGATGTCCAATCTGCTGTACAATGGATCTCTAGGAGAAGTGATTTGATGGTGGCTCTATGGTATGATGGTCTTTAGTGCCCTCTAGTGGACATTATTGTAACAGCAGATTTGTTGGGATGAACTGTGCATGTAATGAACAAAAAGCATAATTTTTTATTTCACCTATTGGTTTTGAATTGGCTTAGCATTAAGAGGGAGGAGTGTGAGATCATTGTCTGCACAGGAAGAGGAGGAAAGCAGGTAAGACCACAAATAGCTGGAACCCACACACCAAAAACAATCCCACTGCTATAGAATGGGTGCAAATTATGAATGGACCACTAGATATGCCCCACAATGACTTTTTCTCTGTGAAGTGAACATATTGGAGATGTTTAAACATCTGCTCATCCATTATTTCTTCTTAAAAGAATGTTATTTATAGATAGTTTATGTCATTTGCTGTAGTAACAGAGGAAAGGCTGCATTTTCTTTATGAAACATTTTCTTTATGAAAATTATGGCATTGGTCCATGAGGTATCCAGAAATGTACTGATTTTAAATTATTAGAAAGCCCTGCTACCTACACACACACACACACACATACACACACACACACACACACCAGGATTCTTCGTTTACCCCATAACCACATGCTAGCCCAGCTCCAGCTACCTCATAGTACTGAGGTTTGGCTCCAACAGCTGGACAGTCACATTCCATTTAGTAATGTCAATATTACACACTCTGCTTTTTGTTTCTTTAAATGTCCAGCTAAAAGCAGCCCACATTCCAGACATTATGCAGTCATATATCAACTGAGAACTGAGGCCTAATTTTAAGCCTACTTTGGTACCAGGATTGATTACAAAATAAGGATTAAAAAACATTTCCAAAATCAAATATTGCTTCTTTATTGCAGTGATAGATTCCAATCTTCTGGGAAGGTCTTATACAATGTTGGAACATTGCTGTGAGCATTCAGTACATTAGTGTTGTGAAACTTTGGATAATTAATTCTGCCATTATTATTCTATGAAATCAATTTTTGCCAAAAGGTATTGTACAACAAAATCATCTCAAATGTAGTCTGACTATGGGTGGCACGGTGGCATGGTGGTTAGCACGTTTGCCTTCCAGTGCTGGGAACTTGGGTTCAAGTCCTATTTGGGTGGAGTTTGCATGTTCTTCCTGTGTCTGCGTGGGTTTCTTTCAGGGTCTCCAGTTTCCTCCCACAGTGCAAAAACATTGAGGTTAGGTGAATTGGCTTTCCTAACAACTGTCCTAGTGTGAGTGAATGAGTGTTTAGACCAGTGGTGATTGCTCTAAGACTGCAAGGGAAGCTCAGCTTCCCCTAAAATGTCAAAAAATAAGTGATCAAATATATACTGTTGTGTGTACATGTCATTGAATAAATATGCACTACAACGCGCTCAACTTTTGTTGAGAATCAGCCTCTTATCACTGGTAAAGACGCGGCTTTCCTCTCAATCATTCCCGCAGCTTCACATTGATTTAAACAGTGTGGACGCTGAGCGAAATGCCGCAAAACGAGACGATCCATTGGATAAATGCCGGGCTTTGTCCCGCCCATCGGATGCTCAGCGTCTCTTGGGGGTCTATGGGGCAGTGGGCTGGCCTCGGCTGGCCCGGCCGCTCAGCTTCTGCATGATGATTGGATGATTTGTCTGAGGCTGAATCCCTTTTTGATGGATAGTGAAATGAGCAAATCAGCGATCCTTTGGTGTAGAGATCCGTGGGAGCATTACATATTCGCTCTGTTCTGAGTTGAACCGGAGACTTAGCGGCATTTTCTTTGTTAAAAACGACTAGCGACAGATTGAGCTTCTATTTCTGGTGGGTTTTTTGTAGCTGCTTGTGTTTGGAGACTGACTTCTATCACTCTTTCTGACTTCTATCGCAGTGTCCAGCGGGTGCTGCTGAACCCCTCCACCGTCACAAAGCACTCACAGGCAGACACACTTCACATGGGCCAAGGTCGTTTAAGCAGCCTAGCTCTGCTGGCCACTGAGAGGACACTAGTCAAGTCCCTGGAAAAGACGCCTTGTTGGTACGACAGGGTCACAGATCATTTTCTTGAAAAGGAACGGACATCTTATGATGTAGGCCGAAATTGAGCTTCCCCTCTTTGAAAGACCAGCATCCGCCACTGGTGTGTACGTGTCAGTTATAATCATCAAATTAAAAGATATTAACACTTGAAATATGTCGATGTGTAATGAATGAGTACAATATACAAGTTTCACATTTTCACAAGTTTCACAACCTACACCTTTGGCATAGGTTCGACACAGAAGTATA